>NC_056589.1:964670-974439 GCF_018340385.1 Cyprinus carpio | reverse complement strand
TGCAAAAAAAAAAAAAAATTATCCAGGGCCAGGAGAAGTACGCAGAAATTATTAACCATCCACGCACTCGCGCTCCCAATTCTTCTTTATTCTCTCTTTCCTGTTCAGCTTCTCTTGCCTAATAAATGCTTCATGTCACCATCAAACAGGGCCTGACTTGCTCCAGGAGAGGCAGAGAGGGAGCGGAAAGAAAGAGAATTGGAGATCGCGGAGTGTGGAGGTTGTGTACTGTGGGGCCTTAGTGTTGATGGATGGATAGATAGATGGATGGGTGGATGGACAGATGTTAAAAATGTAAAGTTTTGACCAGTTCTGTAGTGATGGACAGGGGACCAGGCTGTCCTATTCTCTTTTTTTCTATCTGGATCCAGCTCGATCATTAAACTCTGATAAAATCTGATATCAGAGGTTTTGCACCACACTACCTTGAGGCATATGTAAAACGCAATACTTTACACATTAGTTCTGGAGTAATCAGTCCATAATTGGTTGGAACACTGTAGTCCAAGTATGTTGCACTTATTAAGTGTTATTTTATGGCTTCTTTTATTAACAGTAACAGTGCGTTATGTTATCACATTTAGTGGGTAAAGGGTTAAAAAGGGTTGGCGACTTCCATATTATAATTTTTTTTCTCCATATTATGGAAGTCAGTGGCTGATGTCAACTGTTTGGTTACCCGCATTTTTCAAAATATCTTCTTTTGTGTTCAACAGAAGAAAAAAATAACTAACAATTAGTTTATTAACTAACAAATGGAAAAAAAACCTCTCCCTTCCTCAATGTACAAGTGATTTTTATTAAAAGTAACCTTATGTAGCATAATCAATAATCTAAAACTAACTTTTTGTAGGTAACAAGTATGATTAAATCTCTACTTCATTAATGCGTTTAATTATATGTTTAAATGTATACCTTCTATTTATATAATTTAAATAAATGATTTTATTTAATATAATGTTTTAGAATGCAAATCAATTAATCTATTTATTTGGTGACATAAAAGACACTCTGTAGAAAGTAATGTACTGTAACTTTATTTTTAAAAGTATCTTTCACCAGCACCGCTTGTGTGTATTTATCTATGTTTTGAGACTGAGTTGTTTAAAATTCTCATAATGGAAAGGAAGACCCTTGAGGTCAAGGACTGAGCGTTATCCCCCCAAACGCGCACTTTCCTTCTATATCTTGTGGTCATGTCCTATAATAAGGGTCGCTGTAAGTGTGGGTAGAGTTCATTTAATAAGAACCCCTCCCACAAAATCCCCATACACAAACAAACATGTGCTGGCACGGTCTCTGGTGGGCTAAACAAACAGTAGCAGGGTCTCAGAAGGAGCGTGATTGCAGAGTTAATCTGTCCTCTAGTGATGCAGGCCGGCCGCAAAGCTCCTTCAGAGAGGGACACATTGTACTGCCTAATCAAGTCTGTATCAAACTAAATAATGCTGTAGCGTGAAATTGGAAGCCGAAGTCAAAAAGCACTCCCCAGCCTGTACTACAGGATAAGGCAATTAAGACTCTTTCTCTCTCTCTCTTTCTCTCTCTTCGTTCTTCCTGTCTCCTGAGCAGTCAGGCTGTACTCTTATGTCTTTGTGTGTAACAGCCCTGTTCTCTTTCTTCCTCCTGTTCAGTTGATGGTATTGTTGGTGGTGCAATGGGACCATCTATTTCTGGAGGGTCCCGAAGGCGCTGTGATCCAGAGAGGCCGTCCTCCTCCTAGGTCAGGGGCATTCGGCACGGGGCCCTCCACCTGCCAGAGGGTGTAAAGCAGGCATTTTGGTCGTTTTGTCTCCTTGAGTACTCTACAGATAAATCAATGGAGTACTTGGGGATCTGCGCTGTTGTGCATTGTTGGTCTATGAGCAAATGTGTCTGAAGGATGTCTTTAGCAAAATGTTATGCTGTTTTTTTTTTTTTTAATCACAAAGCATGTCAAGTTAAAAGTGCTTCTTTAAAAAAACAACAACAAATTTTTTTTTTAGTAAAAATGCATCACAAGACCCCTGCATTCTGTTCCATTTAGTTGCTCTCCTTCTAGATATCTGCAAAGTGTTATGAGGGAAAACATCCTAATTCTTGCAGGTTTGCGATGCAGCCAATGTGTACAGCTATTTTCTTAAAATGCCAAATTTTCCAATTGAGGAAGGCCAAAGATCTATCAGTGAATATTTCAATCTTTGTATTTGCACTTTATTTACCCCAAAACATAAATTGTCATCATTTAAAAAACTGTATGACTTACTTTCTTTTGTGGATATTTTGAATCGGTTTTGTTGTCCAAACAGTCAATGGGGTCTGGTGTTTTCTCCTCCTCCAAAAAGTCTTCTTTTGTGTTTCGCATATGAGGTTAGTAAAAGACAGAATTTTCATATTTGGGTTAACAACTTTTTATTTTTGGCATGCAAAATAATGCTAAACACCCTTAAAAAAGTTGTTTATTAGCGTTTATGTGATATTTTGAGATTTTAAGGTCAACTCTTATAAGCTTTTAAGAAACTGAGGAAAATTAAGATCTGCTAAAGCCCAAATATTTGATAGAATCAACCCAAACAAAACTGATTTAATTATGTTCAGGAATGAGAATGCTGACTCTGTTGATTGATTTAATTTTTTAATTTTTAAAATTTTTTTTATTTTTAAGAAAAAAAGACAACATATATTGTGCACATGAACCTGCAACTGTTGTTGTTGTTATTTTTTTTAAACCGTAATTAGTCCATAGCTGAGTTATTTGCATAAATGGATCTGATTGGATAAGACATAACCAAATATGTTTGCCTAAACTGCCAATTTATGTGCTTTTGTGCACATCAATTTTGTCATTACTTAATCAATAGGAGGGTCATATAAAAATGATAGACGTGTAGCATTTGGCCCGAGGTCTGCTAGTTGAACATCCAATGGGCTGCAGCATTGACACAAATTGCTGTCTGATGAACCGCTGAAAATAATGCAATAACCAGTCAAAACTGAAAATTTGACTCCCTTATGACCTGTTTACATGTAGTCAATGCTGAATTTCTAAATGGTTGTAAAATGTTTTGAATCTTGAAAGTCCAGTCATGGAATTATTGTGCTTGCATGATTGTTTGTTGTGGTCACTTTTGAGTTTTAATGCCCTATTACGTGTGTGGTGGTTTCGGGCTTTGCCAATGCCCTCCCCATCGCAGCCACCCACCCGTCCCATCCCTGTTTGATGGCATCATGGCAGGAAGAACGTGATTATGGTGCTCTCCCTAGTGAGCAGCGATCTGAACCTGGTGTCACAGTCGCTGACAGCCCCACACAGCCGACGGGATTTAATCATGTCTGCTCTCTCTCCATGTTCTCTCTTTTCCTTTCCCCCCTTTATATCACTCAGACTCAGCTTCTCTCAGCCTTCCTCGATCCTTCTCTCTCTTTCTGTCTCTGCGCAGGTATATTGGAAACATTTTTCCTCTTGTCTTTGACAGGCGAGACAGATGAAAAACAAATTTCAGATCTGATCTGAGCGCCCCTTTAATCTTTGACTATGTTTTCTTCTAGTGAACACCATAGCTCCGCTGTGCTCTTACGTGTGTGTGTGTGATGCCGTTGTGGTTTGCGCTTTTCTTGAATCTTTGAGTTAGAGAATGTGCCTGGGTGCGTTTCTAAGCATATTTGTGCCTCTGAGTGTGTTTTTATGAGAGTGAGTGTGTTTAGAGTCAAAGAGTGTCAAGATAAATATATAAACTTCAGTGTTCTGCACTGTGTTGAAAGGCAGAATTGTGGTAAACTGATAAGACCCTGACTGCATCTTTCACCTGGTGTGTGTGTGTGAGAAAGAGAGGGGAATGCAGAGGAAGAAGGAGAGTTGACACTGTACCCAGGGCTTTCCTCAGGAAACGGCTGCTGACGGCCTTTAGCCAGAACCTCGCATCGCACGGCCAGGAATGTGCCATGTTTGCGGCGAGGAGGGAGGAGTGTGAGAGACAAAGAATGTGTCTACATGTGTGACTTTGTGTCTTTTTTTAACGTTTGTGTCTTCATGCTGGAAAATGCTATAATTTAGACTGGCATCCCGATGCAGGGTGTTATTTCTGGGACACTAGTGATGAAAAACAGAATCGCAAATGTAATGATTAGTTTCATACAGGTTTCCAAAACACTCTCATTTGCCATTCTGCCGTTTGTCAGTGTGGCCTTGCATTTATTTATGTATGTATGTAGGCATGCTTGTTTGAAGTGTGAATTATATTATATTATATTTTATTATATTCATTTTTTAATTTTGTTACAACTCAGGATAGTTACGCTTTTAAGTTTATGGATGGCCTTCTCCAGTCATTTCAGACTTCCTTGCTTTGGACAAGCACATAGTCATGCCCGAAACTCACGCCATACATTAAGGTAATGTTGCTGTGTCGAGTTATTCCAACAGAGTAGTTTTTTGAAAGTGTTTTAACCCACAATAGTCATTTCTGTTCATTAAACTATGATAGGATAACATATTTTAACATCAAAAAATGACAAATGATGTTTTTCTTTCAAGGCTTTGACTGAAAAGATATTGTCAGATTACGCTACAACATGTATTTGTGCTTCTCAGTGCGGCATTTGTTTGTCTGTCTCATCTCCAGCTTCCGTCATATCAGAGGTGATGGATCTCTAGTTGGCTCTTGTAAAAACATCAAAGTTACCCTCACTTCAAGCATTCTCGCAAACATGCAGCACACCTTAACTTATGTGAAGGAGAGACAAAGAAAGAGAGAAAGAAAGAGAAAGAAAATGCATAGAGAAATAGAAAGCACAACACTATGAGTCTCTTCTGACCCGAGCCGTCCAAGTTCTCCCAAGAGCACCAAAACTCAGGAAGACAACACAAGTGCTCTTGCCATCCTCCCACTCTTGTATCTTCTCTCTTTTTTCTCTGTACACCATTTCCTCCTTTACAGTGTTGACTTCCTGTCCCTCAGTCCTCTAGATTTCTTTGCTTAGATTCACTGGTTAGGGCCATATGATGTATATGGATGAGTATTGAACACAAACATTGTAAGCATTGTCTAAAATAACCATTTCCAGTCTGGTTGGCTGGCAATTTCACTTACATTTAGTTTAGTTTTTTCTTCTTCCTTTTTTATGTCAGCTAAATATATATTTATATCTGCTAAATAATTTGTCCTTCATTTTAAATGTATTTTTATTTTTTAATTAATCCCAGCATCTTGAGCCATAGGTATGTTTTTGAACCATTCATTCATTTTTTTCCAGTGCAGTATATTATTGTGGTATAATTAATTTCAAATAACTTTGCCTTTTAACAAAACTGTGCTAGGTCAATTTAAATATGTGACTAGTGTCGCCATATGTGTCCTCTGCATTTTTAGAGTGATGTAGTGTTGAGCCTTCAGTTTGGGTCCAGTCAGTCCTTATTGTGTCCCTTTGCCATGTAAGCCTCACCCCCCCCCTACAACCCACCCCCCTCCTTTGGCGGGTTTCTGGCCAGTGCTGCTGGTTTGTGTTTTTAAGGGCATTTTGTGCAGCAGAGCAGTTTCAGTGCTGATAAAAGTATTTGGTTAATCAGCTTCCCTTGCCGTCCCTCGGCCTAGGTTTGGAGGACAGGCTATTGAAGTTGAAGCCCTTCTGGGAAAAGCCCAGGCTGAGAGATTGGCACGGTGCACCACCAATGTTTGACCTGCGAGATGCAGCTGGCAGCCAATGCGTTCGGATTGCGAGGGTCTGAGGGCGATGCTGTCAGCTGCATCCCGTCCAGCAGGAAATGCCTGTACCGCCCTCATGGGCCAGCCTCCAAAGCCTGATTGGATACAGTGACCCAGTTGAGCGATAAGGGCCTAGCAAAACTCCCGCTGTCCATGCTTCCGTGCCGTGCTCAGGGAATACTCATCCCTGTCATTCCATCTCCACTGTCATTCCACTGCAACTGGAGAGTGTGTGTGTGTGTGTGTGTGTGTGTGTTCAGGGGCGGAGCTGTCACAGAATCCGGCTGCATTCAAAACAGCCCTGGCTACAGGGAAGGAGTGAAAGAGAGACATAGACATATTGAGGAAACGGGCTCCTCCTACTGCTGTCAATGCTGGTGTGTTGGTGACAAATGGCTGCCTGAGTGTAAATATTAGTTTTTTTATGCCACATCTCTTGCTGTCAGGATGGCAGCGGTTGTTTAGATGGTGATATTTTGTAGGTGTGGGAATCAGCAGGGACCTGGTGATACAATATTACAGTATATTGATATCCGTATGACTCTTCATGTAGTGTATAATTGCAATTCAAACTTGTGAAAAATCTTTATTCATTCTTATTCAATTTCATTGGACTGTGGTGCTTTGCACAATCAGTTTTTTATTTCATAGTAGAGTGATTTAAATAAATTCATTATACATTGTATTCAGGGTCTGTACTGATTTCTATAAAATGAAGAGTTATAGACTTATAAATTATAATTAAATTATATTTAGAAATGTTATATATTATATAGAGTTATATATTATATATTATATGTTATATAACTATGTAGAGTTATAGACTAATTTATTTTTTTAAATTATATTTAGAAAATGTATTTTTATTTTATATTTATTTTGTTAAGCTCAATCTGACTTTTGGGTCACTTGCTTTTTTTTGGTGGTCAGTCTCTTTTTTTCCCCCTCCAAAAAAGTAATGTGAAAAATAAAACAGTAAATGTCCATTTTTGGCTTCAGATTACTAGGTTGAATATGGCCAACTACCTTGTGGTACAATACACGTCATACAACATTTGCCATGATTGTAACGTAATATAGTAGTACAATATCACTGGTGCAGTCATTCTGCCGCAATGGTGGTTACTACCTGCAGCCATTGCCGAGGTCCAGCAGACTGTGTTACGCTTATCGCTGTAGTAAACACACACTAATATTGTATACTATACAGAATAAACAATACATTTCAGCTCAAGGTGTTTGTGTGTGTTTCTGTGCTGTGGTCACCATTTGTTGGTATGTGTGTCCATTCTCCATGTAGTCGAGTCCCCTCTTTTGAATGGCTTCATAACCGCTGTGTCTTGGTATTGATCTTCGGTGGTTGACTGTGATGTGAGTAGTGCTTACGGGAAAGAGTGTATGTATTTTTATATGCATGTTGGGAGGAGTGAATTGCACCATTCAGAGAGTAGGCCTACGAACGGCACTCTCTTGGGTGTGTTTGTGTCTGCGTGTGTTTGAGTAAGTGCATGGGTTTCTTTTAACATGCTTGCCTCTCTCCGATCGCGTGTGTGTGTATGTGTATCTGTTCTGGCTCAGGTACGCCTCCCCCTCTGTGCTGCAGCAAGATGACGGTGTCTCTGGGGGTCTGCAGGCCAGTGTCTGGAGACACAGCCGTGCGTGTTCCCGTCATTCTCCCTGCTATTAAAAGCTATTAAGCCATGCAGAACAAGTCAGGCTTTTATCTATTATTAATTATCTGGAAATGAAAGACACTCTGCCTCTCCTTCTCCCGCTTTCCCTCTCTCCTTCATGGCGAGACTGTTTGTCAGTATAGGATGACCGTTAAGGCGTCATTAACCCAGAAACATGGCAGTGATGGACAGCATGCTGGATCTCTTCATTTTATAATGTGTTTTCTCCGTCCCGGAGAACAGGGGTAACGTGAAGCCACACATAGCAGCCATTAAATCAGCCCTACTGCAGGACTTATGGGATGCCTCTGATTTCCTTTATTAAATGTTGATTGCCTCGCCTTATGCTTTTTAACACCGGGTTCAGTGGTCGAAAGGGTGCCTATTGACTTGGGTTGGGTTCATCAGTAGGCCCAGATGGAGACTGCAGACTTTTTTTGTGTGCTGATTTTGGAAAAAATATTCATCACATCTAATTAACTACGACAAAATTTGTTCTATCTGTCTGTCTGTCTGTGTGTATAGCCTATATCATCTGAAGAATCGCTGTGTCTTATGTTGCTTCAAGCACATCGTTCTGCACCCTGGATGTGCATAAGTGCTGCGACTCCATGTTGCTTTAAGTGCACCATTCTGCACCCTGGATGTGCATAAGAGCTTTGTGCTGCTCTGTTTGAAGCATTTCACATTATCAAAGTTTTGCACACAGAAAGATTATTAAAAGCTTATTTTCATGAATTTATTTTGTAAGAATGTAAATAGTTATCAGAATAAACATGTTTAAATTGTATAATGTGCACTAAAGATTTTTTTCAAGATATAGTTTTTGCTGCTAAATTATACAGTCAGCTAGTTTAATTTCATAGCTTATATATTTTTATTCAAATGTTGTTTTTCTCTGTAAAGAGGAAATGAGTATTTAATGGATTATGTTTAACAATGTGTTTAAAAAAAAGAGTGACCATTAGTTCCACAAACACAGTAATGATATTCTGTAGTGGTGTAGAACAAAAAAAATAGGGCTGGTGTTGGATCTGTATTGGCCGATTCTAAGCATTTGGAATACTCTATGAAATCTTACACTGCAAAATAATAACTCAAAAAAGATTAAAAGATAGCATCATAATTATTTCCCGAAGCCTTAAATTAATCACAATTATATAATGAAAGCCATAAAAAACAGACAATTATTCGCAATATTCGGCATAAATCGTCATAAATCGTCATAATCGCCAAAGCCCTAAAACAGACAATTAATTGCAATAACATGACTATTTTTGGGCAATAAATCGTCAGCCAAATTTCATAATCATGACTGTCTATTGTGCAGTCTAAGCTAACCAACTAATATGTCGATCTATTATTCTATCATTCATTCTATCATCCATCCATCCATTGTTGTAATCACCATTTTATTGAACTTGTTACAATATTTTCTAAAAATTCACTAAAAACTGAAATTGACATGACTGATTTTACACAACAATACAGTATTTAGCCAAGCAAGTGTGGTTTGGAATTATTGGCCGATATATTGGTCTATTAAACTAACTAAAATCACAGAAAATATACCCAATATTCAGTTAATAATAGTATTTTCAAATAATCCTAGCAGACAAACCTTTCATTGTTATTATTACTAACTGTAAGCTGTTAACTAGGTATGTGTATTTCAGCTTATCCAGTCAATGACCCTATAGTCATTTTACCAAATCGCCACCAACAAGGCTTTCTTTTTGTAATTTCTTTAATTATACATGCCATAACCCCAGAATTCACCACTACTCTGTGTGTGTCACACATGTTTTTTGTGATGATGTTTGTGCCACATGTTGGACAGGAGGAGATCAAACGGCCCACCCTCAGAGCTGTGGACCCCGACATGATTAATCCAGAGCAAGCATGTGTCTGCGCGACAGTCTGGGGCCCGGTCTCCCAATTCTTAGGGACACGCAATAGGCCCCTGATCGTGATCTGTGATGTTGCGGTGGCAGCCATTGGCCCTGCATGAGCCCATTCTAATGAGGGGGCCGGACCGCAGTGCTCTCTGGGCCCAAACAGCTCGCCGCTGGACACTAATCCCAGGGTGCCGTGGAGCTGTTTTGTACTGACAAAATTACACACGCTTTGCTCAGGAAGCAGCACGCACACACTCGTACACAAACAAGGCAGGAGCACAAAGACACAGGGGTATGAACCCATTCAAATGCATGGACTCAAACACGCACAGGGCGCACACACACACACACACACACACACACACTGAGCTGCAAATGGGGGGCTGCTAATGGCTTCCAGTGGGAGAGAAGGAGAGCAAGGCTTTATCCCTTAAGTGTAGAAGACTTAATCATACAGAATGGCCCGGGGCCAGTAACAGGGCTGTACAGCACGCCCCTCCACACACGCATTAGGTAT
>NC_056589.1:959223-963670 GCF_018340385.1 Cyprinus carpio | reverse complement strand
GCAAATTTGTATTTGATAATTTTTTAGTTCATACTCAGAATGATTTTATTATAATTAAAAAATACATACACATAATAATTCACGACCCTTCCTTGCCAGAATGGTTGTTTAACATGAGATGTTGGATGTACGACTGTACGGTGGGTGGGGCAAAACGAAGAGAACGGGCGGCGGATGTTGAAATAGGGGGCAGACAAAAAACAACTGGAAGATATATATCTATATAGAAGAGATAGATATGAGATTAATAGATAGAGACTAGATCTAATATACCTATAGTTATTTTTGTGGGGGAAAAAAAAAAAACCTGTACATATGGAAAGTTTTGTGTCGAATTGATTTTCATTGATTTTTTTAAACTCAGCATCATTACATTATTTCTATGCTAATATTTTTTGCAAATCAAGATGCAGGGCTGTGTAATATTAGTGTACCAATTACATGTCATCTAATAAAAATACATTTGTAAAAACTCAAGTAGTCTTTCTTTGTGCCAACAAAAGAGCTATTTATAAGTTTCCAGCTATTACAATTCATCATGTGGCACATGAAGCTGTCTGCCGTAATCGGTCACTTCACTGTTCATGAAAGTGTCTTGGTTTTTTAAAATCTCCGTCTCCGAGAGCCTTCCATCACCATCTTGGTCCATTTCCTTGATTAGATGAATAGCCTGTTCAACATTCAAGAAAAAACAAATATTTAGAACAACTTGTTAAGGATGTAAAAAATACATTGGAGGATGAACGGCACTTTGACTGACTTCTTCTCGTGCTGAGCCATAGCTGTTGGGAGCGACCCAGCGGAGCTGTTCATCCCTGTTGAGTTTACCATCTTTATCCTGGTCATAGAGATCTTTAAAGCGAACCGTTTCCTCAACCTCCCACTGCGAAGGCTCTTCCTGCTCTTAAATACAGACAAGCAAACTTATGTTTCTGATAATAATTTACCACTCTCCTATAAAAAAAAATCAAGATTCTAACATCTCTCATAAATTCCTGTATAGCAAACTGCATGTAAAGTGTGTGATTGATATGAAGGATTGCACAATATATTGGCAACCAATTAAGGGTTTAATCGCCTGCTATTAGAGATTTTTTGGAATGTATCAGTATTGGTCACTGGTTAATTGTGCAATATTTATTTTCCCCCTTTTAAATTTTCTCTTTCTCCTACAAAAAATGCTAATTCATTTAATAATAAAAACTGGTAAATGTAAGGTTTTAGCAAATCTAAATAATAGTGGTTATTCTCCACACGTATCATAATAACAAACCTTTGCCTGAGATCTCTCCAATGAATTCACCATCCAGCTGATGACTTAATCCCCAGCTTTATTAATCCAGTCATATTCAGAAAAAGCACATCTCTCCAATGGTAAACCTCACTAAAAAACCCAACAGCGCCTAGCTAACCACAAATGCTTAATCTCTAAGCATAATTAATGATTTACCCACTGCAGAAGCGTTATTTTTATAATATACTTACAGCCATGTGGATCCACCCTCAGACGGATGGTAAATGCAAGGGAACTCATTTAAGAAGTTTCATGGGCCCACATTAGGCCATCCATTAGCGGCAAATCAAAACGTCTTTTTTTTTTTTTTTTTTTTGTGCACTCGCATCTTAGTATGGAGCTTGTGGAGGGGATAAAAAAACCATTTTCTGTCTGTTTCCAATCATACGCAATACCCTTTTCTTTGCTGTTTGTTCCACATTATGAAGTGTTTATTTTTTAATTTTTTTTTTTTTATTTATTTTTTTTTAGAGAACCTTCCTCCTCTGGGTCTTCAGAACAGCGTCCTACATCAACTCTTTTCCACAGTATGAAGTCCCATCACTGCAAGCCATTTGTATTCCCCCCACGTCCCAATATACCCACCATCACTGTTGGAGGGCAAAACCTCAGGGAAGCGTTTCTTTCAGCATCATCCAGCGCAATCTCCTGTACACAAAACCCTCTGTATCCACAATGTGATTTCCTCTAGAAGCAACAGAGAATGTTTTTTAATTTCTAACACTGACTACACCAAAAGTTTGGGGTCAGGTTAAACTTGTTTTTTTTTTTTTTTTTTTTTTTTTTTTTAAAGAAATTAACACTTTTATTCAGCAAGGACGCATTAAAGACGGTAAAGGCGGGGGGGGGCGATTTTACAATGTTACATAATATTTATATTTCAAATAAAATGTTCTTTTTAGTTTATATTCATCAAAGAATCTTGGAAAAATGCATAATGTTAAGAAATAAGAAATGTTTCTTGAGCAGCAAATCAGCGTATTAGAATGATTTCTGAAGGATCATGTGACCAGGAATACATTACCTTTTAAAAACTATTAAAAAATAAAACTACTTTAAATTTTAAACCTTAATTACATTAAAATTTAAACCTTAAGTAATTTTATTATGTATATGTTTACTATTCCCAGTATTGCTGTTTTCCCCCCCCCCCTCCCCCTTTTTTTTCCCCCCCCTTTCCCTCCCCCGAACCCGGCCTGAGCATTAGAGACATTTTTTTTTTTTTTTTGTTTTTTCAAAACATTAAAACAATCTTACTGAATGCTAGTTTAGACACACATCTCATGTGCACATGATAATGCTAGCGGTCAATCAAATCAGAACTGACCCGCGAGTGAAAGGTATTTATCAGAGTTGGTGTCGATCTTCTTCACTATCCTCCCTCCAGTCAGGAACATATTTGCTGAGATGGGCTGAGTTTCTGTATTTCATCTTTGTCCTGAAGAACAGTGAGAGTGAGTTGGTAGAATGAAACAGGATAAATAACTGATATTAAGAACCATATTGCTGCTGATACCTCAGAGCCAAGGAACATATTTGCATTATGTTCATGGTTATGTTTGCCTAAATGATCCTCTCGGACGACTTGGTTTCCAGTTACTCCTGATGCACAACAAACCATCAGCAATAGGAGAGTTGTGTATGTAATCTCTAAACCAGATAAACACAAACAAAGACAAATCAGGCCCCATCATTGACAAGATGGTCTTAAGTGCCCTCTTGTGATGGGATGGGGTACACATTTTCATGTCAAAGCATCTTACAACACTCTCATGGTTAGGAAAGAGTATAACAAAGTAACAAATCATTGCAGTCTATAGCCAGAAAGTGTATTTAAATAAATAAAATAAAAATACCTATACCGTATTGTAGGATCTCATTTAGTGGTATGATGAATATCTGATATTGTGGGACGCGCTTAAGTGTGCGTCGCCGAAAGCCATTACAAAAACGTCGAGACATGCAAATTCGTGTCGAAATTAACACTCTGCTAACTTTTTATTTGAGGCAGCCATGGGAAGAATCCACCATACGTATTTAAGAAACAAAGCACTTACTTTTGAAAGGCTGATCGCCAAAGTTTTTCAGCTGAACATGTTGCCATGGTTCGCTCCAGTCATCTGGACTCTCACTCTCAGTGTTCCTGTGGCTGTACGACTGATTTGTTACACTGCCCCCGTGGAGGACTGGAGACACGCGGAGACTGGCAGTACATAAACAAATTAAATCAAAGTTTAAATAGCAAACTCAAAATTTATATTTTCACTTATTTTTTATATATTTTTTTTCATTACATTAAGCAAACATATATGCCATTGGTGTATTAATAAATTTTTTAGCCAATAACAAAGATTACATGAAAAAACAGAAAAAAAATAAAGAAACTAGAGTAAATCCAGATGAACTCAGGCAACGTCTTCCAGAGGCTAGCAGTACCTTTCCTGCTAAGGTGCGAAAGTAGCTACTGTGAAAAGTTTAGAGCTCTTGCAAAAAAGAAATTACTTCAGAAGGGATAAAAAGATTCAAAAATAATGTCATAAAAATATTTTATTATCAATTAACTTCTATTAACTAAATCAAATCAATATTTGGTGCGACCACCCTTTGCGTTTAAAATATTTTTGTTTTGTCCTAGGTACACTAGTACATAGTTTTTCAGGTAGTTTTGTATGGACGGTTTCTTCAAGTTCTTACGATTGTGTTAAAACATTAAATTAAAGTTTGAAATCATTTTTAAATTTGGTTTTATATTATATATATATATATATATAGATATTATATATATATATATATATATATATATTATTTATTTATTTTTAAGTTATTTATTTGTTTTTATTTATTTGTTTTTCAAAGGAAATACATTTTGACAAAAGCAAGTAATGGAAAGGAATGACGCAAATAAAATCGCATAGCATATAAAAATACATCTCGTTATCTGTGAGGGGTAAACTACAAAATGTCAACACTAGTACAGAAGCAGGTTAAGTTCGGGATAATACATGCGATATAAATACTTTGAATATTATAACTGTAGTGCCATCGATGCGCTGTTTAGACTCCGACACAACAGAGTGGTGGATGTTTCTGAGCGCCAGGATGTCGCTGTTTCTCTGTAATCCTTCCACCTGCTCTCTCCATAGCAGGAACTGC
>NC_056589.1:814830-958637 GCF_018340385.1 Cyprinus carpio | reverse complement strand
GCTTTTGGTGTTTGTCCTAGTAAAAAACAACACTATACATATTTTTCAGGTAGCTTTGCAGGACCGTTTCTTCACGTCTTTACGATTGTGTCAACCATTAAAAAACGTTATGACAATCCTTTTTTCCATTTGGTTGTATAATATCTCTTTCGTTCTTTCTTTTCTTTTTTCAATTTCTTTCTTTGTTTTTCAAAGAATCCTTTGCAAAGCAAGTAAGGGCACGGAATGACGCAAATAACTCGCATCGCATAACATATTAGATCCGTTATCTGTGAGGGCAATCCTAAATGTCAACACTCATACAGAAGCAGTTGTCTGGGAAATACATGCGAATATAATCCTTTGACATATTATAACTGTAGGTGTCCATCGGCTGCGCGGTTTTAGACTTCGACAAGACAACAGAGTGGTGATGTGGTTTCTGAGAGGCCCGTATGTCGCCTGTTTCTCTGTACTCCTTCCACTCTGCTCTCCAGCAGGGAACTGACGTGTGGTGTCTACGACTACACGAGCAAATTTCCAGCGGGGTGGAGAATGTCCAGTAGTCAAAGATCGGCGAGAACTGGGAAGGTGGGAATCGACATTTATTCACCTCATTTCTTACCAATTCAGTTAAGTTTTACCCCGAGACGCACTACTATGGTCCTGCGACCATAAGCACAGTAGGATTGTGCCGAGTATCACGTGCTGTTTGTTTTCTCCTGCTGTAGTGTTTTCCACTTTTCCTTGGCGCGGCGATGAAGTGCGCCGAAAGATTTGCCCTTAACAACTTGCGTAAAGTTTTCGGGAAAACAACTTTTTTCGATATCTCTTTGGGGGGGAGTTAGTATTAAGACGTGGTTTTCTGAGATGTTTTACAATGTTCGTAGCAGAATATTTACTGTGCTGACAGCAATATTTTGAAATATATTCTGTATTTATTGCAGACTGGTGGCGTCTTTGGTTGTCTATTTTTGTTGCATACTTTGCAAACATAAACGTTTGTTTATTTTCTGAAATGTCTTTTTAAACGGTAGTACTCCTTTAGTAATTATTCATATAAGCCGGTGGTTGCATTTCTATTTTGATTACTTAAATTAAACAATATTTAATATAATTATATTAATAAATCCCTGTTGTGTTCAGAACAGGTTAATGAAAGTTAGGGATGAAGCTCAAGTCTCTGCTGCAACCTTCATTAAAAAGAGTGAAGTCCAGAACACTAGTTTATGTATCCTATTAGAATTTTACATCAATTCTTTACTTCTCTCATCTGTTTTTCAAATTAAAATCTTATTGCTGATAAATCTTTGTATTGTACGACATAAAAAAAGTTAACAGTCAATATTGTTGTGGTAACTTAACTGGTTTTGAGAAGCAGGTATTTTTTTTTTTTGTCTTGTTTTTTTTTTCTTTCACTTTTGCCCGGCATAACTGAAATAGCTTTGTGTAGTTTTGTGGATTCAGCACAAGGCTTCTTTAAATTTCGCTGAAATGGTGTTGTTCCTGCAGTGTTGCGTCATTGTATGTATATATTCATGAATCATGTGCCTGTGGTAGGCAGCTGGATTGCATGTGTAACTTATTTTTGATCTGTCCCTGCAATTGTTTTTCTGTCACGTAAACTCACTATGTTGTTTTACTGTAAGCTGAATATGTGTAATGAACATTTCACACAAAACATGCCATATTGATGTCGGACTATCATCACATTTACCCCTTCTGGACATTCTCACTGTCTTGGGAACTGTTTTGTCTTCCCTTGCACATAGTTTTGCAAGTGCTTAGAAAAGCATCTCAGACTAAACTGTGGTTGTTCAGACTCATCGCATGTTGTTTCAGTCCTATGTTCAGAGAGCCGTAAAACGCAAAACTCTAAAAGCATAGGCATTACTCTAGTAGTTCATGTTGCTGTCCCTTGAGCTGACTTCTGTACGTTTGAACCTGCTGCCTGAATCTTGATAACTTCATTTTACTGTAAAGTGCGGAACACTTTGGCTGACTTCCGTTTTGATTTGACACCACATTTGAAATGGGTTTCCATTCGTGGGTTTTCAAATGCATAAACAAGTAGGTGAGAAACTGGGGTGTGAACAGTGCCCAGGTTTGAGGGTGCAAAGATTTGGATAATCCATGAGCACAAGAGTATGCCACCTGCCTCTTTTTTTTCTACTTCTGACTATGAATAAAGAGAGGTAGAAAACGGTAACTTGATGTTGGCACCTCCATATTTTTTTAAAACCAGTTGACCTGTTTTTAGGTCCATCTTAAATAATATATTTCTTAACCATAAAACAGATCTAAAGGAATAATGATGATCTCTTTGAGTTGTTGTTCCAACAAAATGCTGTTTTTAATAGAAGGTTTAGCATTATAAAGGTGGGAAATTATATTGTATCCGTGTATTACTTTTTTCCAATTTTTTTCATAAAGATAATTTTATAACAAGTGCAAAGTCCTCATTGGATTTTGAGCTCAGAGTTCTTCATGATTTCATAATGAGGACATGCTAAATAGGTTAGCATCATCTTTTTGCCACAATTGAGGTCTTAATGAATAAGACAACCGCTTGGTCTCTTCTGTGAGCAATGGTCCAGAGGAGACCGCAATCCTCTGATTGCAATTCCATTCTGGATGGGGTTTGGCTGAAAACTAAATCAAACGTGTAATCTTGCAGTAGTGACATGTTGTTCTTGGATTGTTTGTGGTAGAGGTGGGCGGTATGACAAAAGTTATTTTATCACCGTTTGATTAATTTTATATTATGGTAATTATATAAATAAGGCTCCCAATTGGCTGGAAGTTCAACAAAATATTTAATTGAATTAAATGTGAAAAAAAAGAAGTTTTTTTAAGTTTAAATCACTCATGTATTATTTTTGCTGCTTTTTAAGATAAGAAACGCACAGTGCAAAACCGGCTTTGTTGTTAAAGGTGCGGTCTGTAAGATCTTGACGCACTACGAAAGACTAAATAACCATAATAGTTTGGCAGATATCTTAAGAAACATACTTGTTTACTCTGAAAACAATGCTACAGTCAGTTATATCTCCTTGAAAATGAGTGTTCCGGGCCGGAATGTGTCGATCTCTGTTTTGGTTTGTGAAAACCCCCCACTGGCCAGGTTTACTCCGCAAAAATGTATTTCAGCCACCAACCTGTTGCCAGTTGGCGGAAACCACAGCTAGGGGCATTCATATCAAGTGCACTCGTTTCCTTTTTTGTGTCGTCAATCTGGCAACCTGCAATCAAGTCGAGGAGGAAGAAACAAGGAAAAAAAAAACCCGCCGCCAATTATTTTGAATTTGGACTGCAATACCTAGTTCAACAACCACTCGTGTCAAACCTGCATACAGCGCCTTTAATATGGTCTTCGGAAAGCGTAATACAAACTAATTTGATTATAAAAACTGTTAAATATTATTAAATGGATAGTGCAGACTATAAATCCTGATTGCATACAGCAGCATTTGAAGAGATAAAATAGTCTATGATTGATTAACCTGTAGATGTACATCAGCCTTGAAATCTTTATTTTAAAAGAGATAGCGCCAGTCCTTGATTATGATTATGAGCTATGCTCCAAGCCATCGTAAAATACTCCCTGTAAACACAAACCTCTGACCTCATTACATCAGTAGCTACCTTCAACAGCATTTAGGAGAACAACCATTCTGTTAAATGTTGCTGAAGAACTACGTTGCTTTGCAGAAGAATTATTTTTTTTAATTATTACATTTTTGTTGTTGTGTCTGAACATCAGTTAATTCTTTACTAATGCATCAAGCGCTATGGCTTGGCAACTGTAATCAACTAAACTCTGTATTGCATTGTGTATAACACCCCTAATTGACCATAAAATGTCACATTCTTCTTTGTCTTGACTTGTTTAGAGACACATCTCTGTGTGTTTTTCATTACTCCTTGTTTCGTCATCACTTAAGTAACGTAAATCTGTGCTGTTTTTTTTTTTTTTTAAGCACAATAATCAGTGAAGTTTGTGAAGAGAAGGTGAACCCCAATTTTTTTTTTAAGTATACAACTAATTGGTTCCCTTTTCAATTGCAAGCTGGCATGTCGTGTGGGCCCTGTAAGGCACATGGAAATGTCTGGTATGTGTTGTGTAACGCCTGCCATTCACAACCTATTAAATCTAGATTTTGACACACCCTCACTGACCACTTTGTGCATTTTTTATCAGGCCCATAGTTGCTGCTGAATCAATTCATCTTTTCCTAATGTAAGGTGTAGGGTTGCATTCACCCATCTTTGTCATGTTTAATAAGCACTTTCATATTGAACATAAGAACAAAAGGACTTATTCATTTGATTCATAGTCAAAATGTCATATTAGTGTTGGTGCAAAATGGACTGGGTCCTTTACTGTGAGTGAAAGAAGCTCATATTTGTAAACACACCATTGTGAACAGGATATTTGATGGTTAAAAATCCCCCAGAGCAGCTTATATTGACCACTGCTTTAAAAATGTGTATACACTGATGTCCTGAGTTCCCTGATACTAACATGTAATATTCTCTCAATTTCCTCTTGTAGGCACCTGTTGTAAAGTTCCTGCCAGAACCCAATGGTATCCCCATGTAACATAGCGAGGTAAAGCTGACACCCAGCCCACATATCCAGTGGCAATGGGTTTCAATTTGACAGGCCAGCCTCTCCGGGGGGCTGCCCCCTGTCCGGCCCAAAGGGAGTGTGGGAAAGGAGAGGCTTTCGCGTATGAGTTAGAGCCCGCCTTGGATAAAATCAAGCGTGAGAAAAGACACACACTCCGGCTCACAGCAGCTCTTCGCTAATTAATTCTCTTCCCAATCCAATGACACAAACATCCACTAGACCGCAATCGTAGAAAGACCTCATTGTGTTCTCCGAATCAGAAACACAAAAGGAAGAACAAAAAGGACAAATTTGAAGATATTGGATTTAGAGAAAACTGACCAAAGGAGGAGCTGGAAAAAGCTGCTTCTGGATGACAGTTTTGGAGTAAACAAAATGACAAGACCTTCCTCTCTGCTAGGTTGCAATCTCAGCGCATCGTATCCTGGAAGACATGCGTTCAACCCTGCTTCATTCCACTGGACTCCCACTCCAACACACGCACAGACTCCCATCTTCCCTCTGTTCCCTTCCCGAAGCCTCCGTGCTCTTTCCAGAATGGCTTTAGTCCAGCTTTATCTCCCTTTATTAGCCAGCCGACCCCGTTCCTCTCCTTTACGCCAGTCCAACCACCTGCTGCTCCTACTGTCTACCAACAGCCTGCCGTCACCCCAGAGCATGGCCAAGCTGTTTGACAAGATTGCCAGCACTTCAGAATACTTGAAGAACCGGCAGTGTCCTCCAGCATGGAAACCGAATCGGGAAGCGTCAAGTCCCTGGAGCCCATGCCTCAGCACTCAGAAACCTCCCAATATCAGCCGATGATTCGAGTGGCTGGACCTGGACCCACTCAACAAGCGCAAGGAGGTGGAGGCGAGAGGAGGCCACGCCGCACTGTATCGGGCTGCCCCTTTCACAGAGGAGTCTGGGACTGCTAAAGACCCATGGGATGCAGTTCTTCTGGATGAGCATGAAGTTGTGGATAATGGCAGTCCCTCAGTACAGGTGAAGAGCAAGGAGACTTTAGCCACCCAACCCAGAAGAGCATCAACAGGGCCCGCCGTAACAAGAAGCCAGTCCTTAAACATACCATGCAACCTCAACGGATCACAGTCCAGACAAACAAGTGTAAGAGGAACATCCTTTCTACTGACCCAGAACATGTTGGCAGCACTGTTTGGTTTAGAAGTGATTACCACATCCTCTTGTGGAGAGTTTAGAAAAACCTGCAGTGGGTGAGGGAGAAGTCGAAAAGGATCCCAGGCAAGGTATCATCAAATTCAAACCCCGTTGTGTCTAATGCCCACATAGATGAACAACTTAATGTATATGCGTGTTGTCAATGACATGTAGTCAGCAAAACATATTTTCGAAATCGAATAGACTGTAGCTGAATCAACTAGTCAACATTATAGAGTTTTAAAGAAAACTAAAATTTATTTTATTAATTAATATTTTAATTTGAGCATTGTGTTTTTGGGAATGATATATCATGAGCAAGATGCAGCGCAATAAAAAAAGTGTATAATGCATGTGTTTGTGAAAGACAATGGAAAAGTAATGCAGTAGAATGCAAAACATTCTGTATGAACTGCCCTTATGGCTGTAGCTGTCTCACTTTTCGGAGAGGGCTGTACCAGTCAAACAACTAAAGTACAGCGGTGTTAATAAAAATGTTAAAACCATGAAATCTAAATAAACTGACCCCACTAATTGAGTCCCTAAGCCCCTATTCAACAACAGTATTTTTATTGGTGTTTCTCATGACACTTGCATACATTTCTAGCCGCTTTAACAAGAAAGCAGCAGTGCTCTGTGAATATGACAGGCGAAGTAGCAGATAGTACAGAAGTTAAAAATGTGTGCGTATTGTTTTCTAATTATTATACCATACAACATTTTCTGCTAGGGGCGATTTGCATCTTTCATTTTGGTTTTGTTTGTCGTGGTTGGTTTCTTATCATATTCTAGACAAGTTCTGCTAGTGCTTAGTCTCTTTCATCTTACCACCGTTTTATCTAAACCTCTTGCTTTATCTATGGCCTTTCCTTAGAAATGTTGTTAACTGATTGCCAAAATAAAGAATTACTTCCTGAGAGGAATGTGAAACATCAAGTGAAACTTGTGGATTCTTATGAAGACCGTGTAAAAATGTGTTTTTCTCCAGAAATCCCACTTCCTGTTTCGGTATGGGTATTTTTTTTTTTTTTTTCTATTTTTCCTGTCTAGGACAATTGGCTGTTGACAGTACTTGAAGAATTAGTGCTGTAACTTCTACAACAGGGGACAGCTTTCAGCTAAGGATAAAATTAAGGGGGTCAGAGGGTTCAGGCTTTGCACTTCCTCGTTTCAAGTTTTAGGACTATTTATTATATTTCTGAGTCACACATCAGATCTAGTTCATACTCAAGTCAACACTCTGCTGTCCTAGTATTCTGTAGTAAATGGGCCTGTTGTCTTTTGTGTGTGTATGTCTATAGCGAGGACTGCTGCTGGTCTCATTAGCACAGACAAGCCCCAGCTAGCTGTTTTAGCCCCATGGGTTCTTCCCTGACATGCCTGTAGCGGGGCCGTGCAGCTCCCCGTTGCCATGGCAGCTCTCTTTCGGAGTCTGCAAAAGAGCAGTGGAACTAATCTGAGCTTTGGTTTTGGTGTACAGTTACTCTGCTTCACCACACACAACCACTAGATACTCTTATCTCAAGCCCTAGATATTTCAGCCCTTATCAGCACACACATCCAAAAGACCCTTTTGTTGTTGGGTCTTGGTGTAAGTGTAAGTTCTCTGTTGCCATTACTTTATGCTTGTGGTTAGGGTTAGTAGAAGAAATACTTTTTTTTAGCATATAGCATTTTTCAGGTCACGGCATTAATAAGGCAAATCCAGGTTATGCATTATCTCCTAATGTAAACAAATAAAGTATTGGTGTCAAAGGTGTGTGTGTGTGTGTGTGTTAAGTTTTAATTAATATTAACACAATAAAATGGAAAATAAAAAAGGAAATTAAAAAGAAATATATGTATATTATTAATATAATATTAAAATGTGTGTGTGTGTGTGTATTTATATGTAAAAAACATTATTTATATTTATATATATAAAAAACTTTTTAAAATAGTCTCTTATGCTCACCAGGGATGCATTTATTTGAACAAAAATACAATATAGTAAAATATTATTAAAACTTAAAATGAGTTTTGATCTCTTTTAATATTTAAAATTTAATTTATTCCTGTTATGGCCAGCCTTTACTATAGTATTCAGCATCACATGATCTTTCAGAAATCATTCTCATATGCTGATTTGCTCCTCAAGAATCATTTCTTATTATCAGTGTTTAAATGGTTTTAAAAAATCTTACTCGCCCTAATCTTTTGAATAGGTGTGAAAATAAACCTTGATTATATTAGACGTGGCAGGTTTGTTGGATTGTATTTTAAGGCCTAATGCACAGTTCCAATACTTTTGACATGTCTCACACCCATAATATGTGCCAAATATGCCTGTGAGTGTTTAGAAGCAGCCGCATTTCAGTTAGACATCAATTGGACACTGAATTGAGTCCGTACTTGTTACTGCCGATATTGAAGAAAGACTGGAATCATTTGTCATTACTTTGACATCCCTAGTAGATACTGCGACCATGTGGTTTCTGTTGTGAGTGTGTTTAGAAATGTGCTCCCCTCTACGTGAACCATTAACTGACCAACAGATGAACCTACATGCTGAAATGATTTTTGATTTATGTCAATGTAATTAGATTCATAAATAGAGCTTTTAGTCGCAGTTTACCATCGAGCACTCTGAAATATTAGTGAAATGTTAAATCATCTGACGGAAGTTAAGTCATATTTATTTAGTGGAAGTATTGTTAGGTCATTGACTCATTAGGGACCAGGGTTCCAGTTCATTCATATCCGTATTCTTAGCAACAATAGTGGAGAGGAAGTTGCAGTTGCTGTGAATTCTATTACACACAAACGTAGATGATAGTGGAATTTTACTTATATTCTTTGAATTATTTCTTGGCAGATCCCTCATAAACTTTTAACCTGAGGAAAAGGTCTGTTTGGACTGGGAGAGATTGCATTTAGGGCGGCCAGAACTGTAAAACCATAGCTCTAAGCAAAAGCGGATGAATAATTTGTGAATGTGTGTCACATGGCGTCTCATTTTTCTCTAAGGTTAGGCCTAGAGCTTTGGCCTAGTAAACAGCTAAAGAAACCATCATCACATCCGATGCTTATATGCATTACCCACAATGAAACATGTGACCTGCTCTTTTTGTCTATATTGACATTCTTGATTATAACTTTGATTCCACTTATGGTGAATGTTTTGGAGGCAGATGTTTCATTAGAGACCATGTTAAAAGAAAATATCACAAAATAATGCCTAATCCACTTGTTATACTATTGAGATTACATTCATATACTCTTTCTTAGCATGTGAGCCATTATTGAACTGAATATACCTTTAATTCCATGTTGATGTTCCTTTTTGACCTATTTCCTTCCTGAAGGAAGTCTCTTTTTTTTGCCAATTTCTCTTTGCCAATCCAGACATTCTTCACATTCTCAGTATCCTCTCACCAAACAAAGACGCGTCTCATTCCACAATGAACTGGGATGTTAATGTCATCAATCTATTGTTATATGTCTATTTGTTACCCCCGGTACACATAATACAAAACTGTACATAATTTTAGTTTACAACATATATTTAACAAGTGATTTCCTATGTGTAGAACACCATTAGTGAAAGTGAATGTATAGTATAATAGGCCAAATGTCTGCTCATCAGTATAACCATGGCTTCATGTCTGTCTATTTACAGGTCTATAAAGGAAGTACAAATGCACTCTCGAAGTACTCCATTTTACAGGGAAATGAAGCCCAAAATCTAGAAGTCGTAGCATTCTGTGAAGACATTTCAAAGTGAGTTATGAGTTGTTGTTGTTGTTGTTGTTGTTTTTTTTGGCAAATTTTGTTGAATTGACTGGTAAACGGGATAACTCAGAAAAAAGCAGGTCCCGCTACTACAGCTGTGTTGTTATTCTGATATCAGAAGGTCCCAGGATACCTGAATCAGCACTGTAATGTTGGATACTGTATGCCAGGAAGATGAAGACCAAATACAAAAATGCCTCAAAACCTCATATGTAGACCTCAGACAATACTGCTGACAAGTGAAATGCAGGAAGTATACAGCTGTGTGTAGCCCATGTAACAATGGGAGCTAATACCTTGTTTTATAATAACATCACACACGCAAAGAGAGCATAAATATCAAGATTAACAATGGACTTGAGACTGAACCTTGTGGTACACCATATTTACCTGTGTTAGGTCTTTGTTTACCCAAAGTGTTGTCATATGTCTTTGCAGACTGAGGTTAAAGTTTCCACATGTCGACCTGGCTACCAATCCTGGATATGTTCTCAGCCCTGTGATCACTCAGAGGGATGCAGGAGGGGACAGAGGGAGCAGTGTTAAAGTATCCATTGAGATTTCTGATTCTCAACAGCCTGTAACTTTCACTTGTGATGGTAAGCAGTTCTTTGTGACAGTGAATTTAGTCATTACAAAAAGCTTTTGACAATGAAAATGTTTTATATGAAAATTGTTATGCTAACAGCTAAGGCAGTTAAAGGAACACTTCACCCAAAAATACAAATTCTGCGGAAGAAAGTTAGTCATACAGGTTTGGATTGTCATAAGGGTCGATAAATTATGACATAATTAAAATTTTGGGGTGAACTATCCCTAATAAATAGCTTATAATGTCACATTTTCTGATGAATCTGCCGTGATCTGAATGTAAGCTTCTGCTATAAAGAAAGCCATGAACAAATAAAGAAGCCACGACACAGCACCAGCAGCATTTCTGCTGCGACACAATCTCTTTTTTACGTAACTGTCTTATTCGTGCCATCTGCTCAACAGATTCTTCGACCAGGGGTCTTCTTCTCATTTTTCAGCTTGCATGTCACATTGCCATGGTTTTTTACTGAGGTACTACTTGTCTGTGGTCCAGGCACGGAAAGTCCTTTTCATTGAGTTGTAGTGGCCTTGGCTTCAGTTCCCTGTGAAACCTGCGGCCTATGTTCTGAAGACTACCGGGCCTCTGTTTTTTTTTGTGCTGAGTCTCTGACCACCTCACTCCTGGGCAGGAAATCAAGACTGGCCCTTTTGTGTTTGAAGAATTTTTTCTGTGTTGTTACTGCCTAAGCCCCATAGCTCTTTTTTGTCCTGGATAAATCCAGCATAGACTGTGATCTTAGGAAGGGAAAAGGGGGCACAGTGTTTTATCGGGCCCCTGAGTGTTGCTTCACAGACAGCTAATATATTAATACAATATATATATTAGCTAGCTTTTTCCTCAAGTCCACACCATAGGCGGAGTTTCACTTTTATGCGTGGGACCCATAAAAAGTGTCTAGCAGATGAGATGAAGCCACGACGAGCAATTTTTTTTTATGTTCTACATTTCAGGATTTATGTAAACACATTATTCTATATTAAAAAATAACATTTATAATGTACAACTGCTGTACAAAGAGTAAAAAAAAATGCAGAAAAGCCCCCTCCTCTTTTTCCAAATTGTGTAGCTATCTTTCTCTCTCATTTGCTTTTTTATGGTAAATTTTCAGTCAGAATCATTGTATGTGTGCTAGATCAGATCCAGTTTCTTATTCTTCACTCATAACTGAGGAACTTATTTCTTCTGACTAGCCGAACTCAGAGCCCTGCATTTCAGCCCGGGCCTGACCGGACCCCCAGCTTTTTTTATGCCCCTTGGGACTGGCTGGGCTTCGGGCCAATTTTTCAAGTCATAGTTCTGAAGCAGGCCGGGCCTCAGGCCTGTTTTTGGCTTCTCCTTATTTTTATATTTAGACAGACATCCATCAATTGAGAAAAAAAAAAATTTGCTACGCTGGTGGAAACAACACGAGACTGTCGACCGTGACTGTCAAGGGCGGCTCGACGGTGTTGTTAGTGTCCCGCAGCAGTATGTATGGTGTGTGCTGTCAGCACAGCTGAACAGTTCTGCATTCAAATGCACACAATAGCCTTAAAGGGATACTCAAACCCAAAATGAAAATTTTGTCATTAATTACTTACCCCCATGTCTTTCCAAATCCGTAAAAGCTTTGTTTGTCTTCGGAACACAATTTAAGATATTTTTGATGAAAACTGGGAGGCTTGTGACTGTCCCACTGACTGCCAAGTAAATTACACAGTCAAGGTCCAGAAGAGTATGAAAGTAATCGCACCGTATCATCAATCTGCCATCAGTGGTTCAACCATAGCATTATGAGGCAACGAGAATACTTTTTGTACACGAAGAAAACAAAAATAATGACTTCATTCAACAGTTCGTCTCCTTTGTTTCTCTCCGCATCACCGTAGCGGCATTTTGGAGAACATCTGCTGACACGCAAGCAGCTTACACTCTTCTGTGTCAGCCCGCGCTACACAGATGCGCTGTTTTTCGTTTCAAATCAAAGCGTAAATACACATAGAGCTACCCTGGTGCGGCTCAGATTCGCCAAAATGGCGTTACGCTGCTTGCATTATGTGGATGTTCTCCAAAATGGGCGCTATGGTGATGCGGAGAGACAAATTGTTGAATAAAGTCGTTATTATTGTTTTCTTTGCATACAAAAAGTATTCTTAAAATTACACAAGTCTCTACATAATGTTACGGTTGAACCACTGATGGCTTTCTATAGATATATTTATTAGGGGTGTAACGGTACACGTATTTCATACCGAACTGTTTCGGTATGGGTCTTTCGGTTCGGTACGCCATAAGTGTACCGAACGAATACAGTTTTGTTTTTTTTTTTTTTTTTTTTTTTTACAAATAATATGGCGGCTTTGACAGACTTTGATGTGGCATGACAGATCTCTGCACAAACTCTGCCTTGGAGAGCTGCTTCTGGGACGGTTCAGAAACGTGCTGGTGTAATCCCAACACAAGCACTGACTAGAGCGGCCGCGATCAGCTCCGGTTCCCCTGTCTGAGCCGTGACGCCCCACAGATTTATGAAGAGTGGAGCTCGAGTGAACACGATTATTCCTTCCTCTGTACTACTGGTTTTAACGCGAATAAACATAACTGAACATCCCATGCCTAAACAATTTATTTTAAAAATTTTTTTAAAATTGAATGTTGATCATCTATTTAAAAATAAAAAGTATATTTTGGTTAAATTTGTTAGGGCCTAATTGTAACCTTATAATGTAAAAGGGCTCCCTATAGTTTTAAGCATAAGCTGAGGTAGATTTTTTTATCACTAAGAAAACTATAACTGAACGTATTTAAAGAAAGAGTAACTTGTTCAGTAAACCATAAAAAAAAAAAAAGTTTAGTTTTTCCCCCTGCTGTACCGAAATAATACCGAACCATTCATATTTGTTTACTGTTACACCCCTAATATTTATCATGTCTGTTAGGCATGTATTCGCTGAGTTTCGGTTCATTTTTGTGAAGTTGTTTCTGTTCAAGACAAGCTGAAACAGTAGTATAAGCTGTTTTTGGGGAGAAGGGGGAAAAAAGACGTGCTTGGGCCGGTAATTCTCATAAGCTGTCGGACACGGGCCAGGCTAGGGCCTAAATCTGAGCCCCGTGCAGGGCTCTAAGCCGAACCAACGGGCACCGTGAGTGCAAGCTGCAGACAGTAGTCTGAAAAAGTTTGGATATTTGTCCTTCCGTAGCCTACTTCATCTTTAAGTTTCTCTAAAGTGATCGGCGATGTGATTGCACATTTCACAAGTTCCATTTCAGCTGTCACAAGCTGAGGGTGAATCTTAAGGCTTGCGTACATGCTTAGAAGAGGACTGGTGCCGTTTTTCTTTACAACTGAATACTGTTTCACATGCCACACTCGAGGTAAAGCTTCATGTGAAAATCGCCTGTCCAATTCAGCCAGCAGTGACTCAGTCCAACCATTTTTTTGTAGGCATTTTTTTTATTTAACAAATTTCCATTATTCAGGAAAAATAATGAACTAGAGTCCTCTTTTAGCCTATCGTGACAAGTCAAGAATCATGATGAGATCGCGGCTCGCAAGGATGGGGGCTTAAATATCGTAGAAATTAATTTAGCCCAAAACGTACTTTATCAACTAAAATAACGAGATAATACAAATAAAATGAGAAAATTAATTATCTAATTTTGATATTTTATTCATAACTCAGACAAAATCATGATTGGCTCAGCCCTCCTTAAACTCCGCATATGGTCCACACTGTTCTTGATTGTTTTTCCTCATAAACTGACCCCTGTTTGTTGTGTTTAGATCAAGAGATTTTAGATCCTACCAAATTGTTCGTAACAATATTCCTGTGTTCCATTTACATTGGTCAATAAAGTAATGCTTTTTCTGTTACTTAACTTTCCTAATCCATGCAGTGAAGCACGATACAGCTAAAATGATGGGCATTCCATCTCATTGCATGTCAGTGCTGGCTGTCTGAAACGTCAAAGAAGAAAAAGAGCTTTTTGAGGTTTTCCTTGGTTTGTTTAAGTGGAGGAAAATGCTTAGCTGTGTGATGTTATTAAAGTTAGCAATCCCAGACATTCTTGGCATGAAAGACAAGGCAAATTAAGCTGAGGAGGTGACTAGGGTTTGAATGTGTGGAATACGAAGGCTTTTCCAGTATAAACTCAGATCAAGTGTCTCAGTTTTCTGATCTCTGGATCAGACCTTCTCCCTTATCCTTTTCAAATGTAGGTACATCCATTTGACAAAAGGTTTTTATTGTGCATATATGGTCTGATGTTCTACTCTAGCCTTTCAGCATTTTTCCATGGCTTCCTTATGGCTGTAGAATTCTTGCCATTTAAGACCAACCACACTCTCCTGACATTCCAGCACCATGTGTGTTGCTGTAGTGCCACGAAAAGAGGATGGCAGAGGAGGAATTTTACTGGCATCCCACAACCCTTCAAAGCAACCCCAAATCCACCACAAATTAGGCATGACCATCAGAAAAACACGGCAGACATGAAGAGTCCAGGCCAAGCACAGCTAACTTACTGTAATCCAGCCCTAGGCTTGGAGTTTGTAGAGAGGATCATTCCAAAGAGGGGTGTGGGGCATGTTATTGCTGCAGCCTGGGGTGACCATGAACAATATGTTGGGTGTCATATTTTTGCTCTGACACAGTGAAACTTCTCATGCCAAATCCATTTCTTGTCATGGTTTTCGATCTCAATGAACCAGAAGTAGTCTACAATTAGTTCAGAGGTCCTTTTCCAAATGGCACCCTCATTCCACGCTGTCCTCCAAGTCAACACTGTACTGCATGAACTGTTTGGTAATAGTCCATTGTAAAGCCAACACCAGTGCACGCTTTGCAAAATGGTGCATAATGCTAGCCACATCGTTTTTACATTTTGTGCAAGATCAGGCAGACGGCACCTGTTCTCAATACATGGATATCTTTTTCCTTCATGTTTTCTGTGTTTCTTTCCCCAGTGAGTTCTCCAGTGGATCTGCTTATAATGCAGGCTTTGTGCTGGGTCCACGATGACCTGAACCAGGTGGACATCAGCAGCTACGTTCTCAAGGTCTGCGGACAGGAGGAGGTTTTACAGAAGTGAGTCCTTCAGTTAACATCTCTCTTTCCTTTTTGCTGGCATTCTGTCGTATTACATAAACAAGTCCCCTGCCAACATTCCTTGAAAACGGGGTTATTTTGCTTCCTTGTTTCCTTTTTACCCACACCATTGGAAGAGCAGAACCAACAGTTCTAGGGGAGGGTTTGCCTGCCCTAATAAGGAACAGAGGGAATGGGCAAAAAACAAATAATTCCAAGCTTTAGGAAGAATTGAGTCTGTAATGCAAGGCATCCTCCCTAAGTTACTGTGGGTGTCCCATGTTATTCATGTGCAAAGTTTTAAAAGCTCTTAGTTTCTCATTATGCTAAGGTATAGTTCTTCAGAGTCTGGCTCAATGCTGACTATCTAGCCCACACTAGACATTACCAACCTGATACTGCCTTCCAAAGCACAGTCATCCAGGACTCATCCACAACCAACCAATAATCATATACTACAAACTAAAAAAATAAAAACACAATAATTATTTATATAAATATACAATGCTTTTCATATATATTTCATGTAAAAAAGTTTGGTGTTGGTAATATATATTTTTCATGGTTTTTTAAAAATGTCTATTACAATATGTCTCTTAGCAAGGCTTAATTTATTGATCAAATATACAATAAATACAGTAATATTGTGAAATATTATTACAATTCAGAATAACTGTTTTCTATTTGTATATATTTTAAAATTTAATTTATTCCTGCTTTGGTAAAGCTGAATTTTTGGAAGTCATTACTTCAGAAATCATTCTAATATGCTGATTTGGTAACATTTCTTATTATTATTATTATCAGTGTTGAAAAGTTATGCTGCTTAATATTTTTGTAAAGTTCAAAAGAACAGCATTTATTTAAAATATTTTTTGTAGTGTTATTAATGTCTTTACTGTTTTAATGCATCCTTGCAAAATAAAAGTATGAATTTCTTTCAAACAAGATCTTAATAACCCCAAACTGTAAAATGGTAGTTATTATTAGAGTTATTATTAGTAGTATATAAATTTGAGATACTATTCAGTTATTCATTGATTAATTCAGTTATTGTTACTTTTGGCTCTGGCCCATGTCTGAAGCATCTTTAACATTATCTTCCAGTAAACACAGTCTGGGCAGTCATGAGTACGTGCAGAACTGCAGGAAGTGGGAGACGGAGATCAGACTACAGCTCCTTTTTCTTAGCACAATGAGAAGGGATCTGGCCCGAACGGTAAAACAATTACAAACAATAGAAAAAATAATTAGAAACTAGTTGTTCACTGCACTACTATCTTCACATGTTATAAACAGAAATATTTAATGGATAAATCTTCAGTGGGTATAGAAAAGAATCAGCCCCCTTTAAGATAATCACAATTTGTTGCTTTGCAGATGAAGATGGACACAGTTTGTGTTTTATTCAGCAGTATTTACTCAGTACAACTTATAACATCCAAGTGAAAGAAACAACACTAACATATCAAAAAATAAACCCCTTGTGTCAGTATTTTGTTGAACCACCAAAAGGATCAACCCCTTGTGTCAGTATTTTGTTGAACCACCTTTAGCTTTAATTTCAGCCTTTGGTCTGTTAGGATATGTCTCTACTAACTTTGCACATTTAGACATTGCAATATTTGCCCACTCTTCTTTGCAGAACTGCTTGAGTTCAGTTCAATTTTATGGTGACTGTTTGTGGACTGCAGTCTTCAAGTCATCCCACAGATTTTCAATGGGGTTTAGTCTGGGCTCTGAGTAAGCCATGCAAGGACATTCACCTTTTTTCACTGTGTGCTCAGTTTTGCTGTGTGCTTTGGGTCATCGTCATGTTGGAAGGTAAACCCTCTTCTTATTGACAACTTTCTGGCAGAGGGCAGTAGATTTTCCTCAAGAATTTGATGGTATCTTGTGCCCCAGTCCCTGCGGCAGAGAAACACCCCACATAACAGGACATTACCACCTCCATGCTTTACTGTAGGAATGCTGTTATTTAGATGGTGAGCTGTACAAGGAGTGTCTTTTTTCTTGCAACCCTCCCAAACAAGCCACAATTCAATTTTAGTCTAATTTTGGTAAATCTCAGTTGTGACTGCATGTGGCCTTTCTTGAGGAGTGTCTTTTTTCTTGCAACCCTCCCAAACAAGCCACATTTGTGGAGAATTTGTAATACTGTTGTCACATAAACACAGTGACCACTCTTTGTCATAAATCTGCTTCAGAGTTGCTGTAGGCCTCTTGGTAGTCTCTCTGAGCAGTTTCGTCTTGGCTCTTTCATACAGTTTGGAGTGACGTCCTGATCCAGGGAGGGTCTGTGTTGTACCAAATACCTTCCACTTCTTAATAATAGACTTCACTGAGCTTCTATTCATTGATAAAGCCTTTGAAAAAATGTTGTATCCATCTCCTGACTTGTACCTGTCCATAAATAAATTCCAGAGATTTTTTGACAGTGCCTTGCCACCCATAGTTGATTGTTTGCTTCAGTTGCACTACCAAGGACTGAAATGCTCCAGGAAAGCTCTTTTCATGCTGAGCTAAACAAATGACCACAGCTGTGCCATTGAGAAGGTGATTAGCTATACCTTATTGAATTTACAAAACATAAACTGAATTCATTTTATCCTTCAAAAAAACTTTTTCTGACATGTTGGTGTTATATCTTTCACTTGGCTGTTATAAGTTGCACTGAGTAAATACAGCTGGATAAAACAGAAACTGTCTTCATTTTAGGCTGCAAAGCAACAGAATGTGATTATTTTCTATACCCCCACTGTATGTTTTCTCTTTGTATACTAACAGGCAGAAGATGACATCTCTCCCATTGTCTTGGAGAAATACCTTGGTCTAGTGGAGAGACCGTTTAAAGAGGCAGTCACAAGGTAGGAATGTGCTCCATCTTATCTCCTGCCCCTACCAAAGGCTAGGAAAGCCATGGGTGGCCTTTGAAGTCTCTGATTGTGCTTTTTGATTTCTCATTCCTTTGCATGTTTTTTTCTTCTCTAGAGAGGGTCTTTCTGAATACCTAGAAGGATATCATAAGCAAGTCCATCTCTGCCTTCAGAATGAGGTAACTTATTTCTCAAACACATCAAGCTTATACTTTATGAAAAGAAATAAAGAAGTGCTTAAAATGACTTTAGTGTTTCTCACTTCCAATCTCTCACTGTGTTTCTCTCTCTCATTAGAGCACCCTGTATAAAACAGTGGACAGTGTGGTTCAGTCTGTTAAAAATCTGTGCTGTGCTCTGGATGAAATTGAGACACCAGCCATCACTGATGCAATCAAGAGGTTCAAACGCTCTGTCAACCTTCCTAGAACACGTTCTCCAGAGGTCAGAGAACATTCAGTGTAACTGTAATTAAAACTGTAGCTGATACTTATAAAACAGTCACTATTTTAATGTTATGACAGAACTGGTTGTTGATAAATGGCTGATATTATAGTTCTAAACTAAAATAAATCTGTTACTTTAAAGGTGCTGAATGTAGGATTGAAACAGAGTGGTTGAACTAGGTATTGCAGTCCAAATTCAAAATATTGGAGAGGGTTTTTTCACCCGGCCCCTCCTCCTCAGACTTGACGCACACATAGGTTGCCAGATTGACGACACAAACAGGAACGTGCACACGATGAATGAAATTAAATATGCTGTGTTTTGCCAAAATACATTTGGGTAAACTGGCAGTGGGCGGGTTTCACAAACCAAAACAAACACCGACATTCATGGCCTGAACGCACATTTTCAAAGGAGAATAACTGACTGTAGCATTGTTTTTCAGATAAACAAGTATGTTTCTTAAATATCTGCAAACATATTATGGTATTTTTATGCTTTAGTAGAGTCAAAATCTTACATACAGCACCTTTAAATTGTAAAACTGAGTTAAGGCATCACAACATTATTAGGGGTGCACGATAAATATCGGCCGATAATTAATGCGCATGACATCAGTAAAGCCGTTTCTCGATTAGAGAAACGGCTTTAGCCGAATTTACCGCTGATTAGAGAACCAGTTTTACTGACAAGATGTGCATTAATTATCGGCCGATATTTATCGTGCACCCCTAAACATTATAATACAGTATAAAAATTGGATGTTCATTTTGAGATCCACTAAATATTAACCTTATCTAACCTTATTTAATTAAATTATTAGTATTTTGTTATTTTTCCAATGCATTATACATTAATACACTAATGTTATATATCCAACATTAAAAAAAAGTGAATTAATTAAAAACAGTCTAAACCACAGCAATTTTTAGTCCTTATTTAGAATTTTCTGTTTACATATTCATTCAAAGAGCACTGTTTTTTTTTTTTGGGGCAGGCTGGTGCCACAAGTTCAGCATCTACAGGTTCAGCTAATGGTAAGCTCAGCTCCTAAAGTCATCTCAATGTTCTTCTCTTTTAAATGCTTTAATACTTCATATGCACAGTCATCTCCAAGCAAGCCCTTTTGGTGGTTATTTCCCCCTGAAAAAGTGTAAGCACTGTGGCTTTGTTATGCTATCAAAACTTTGCTCGGATGTTTTATTTTTCATGATCCAGTCCACTTTCATATTCAAAACTAACCATTCTGTATATTATTATTAGTAGTAGTAGTAGTAGTAGTAGTATTAAAGTTTACTCTATTTGAGCATATTATGTCTTCAGTGTAGTGATGCTAGTGGGGCAGAAATTATAAACATCAACATTATATCCGTGAACTTTCTTTTGGGAGCAAAAAAATGTTTTGCAGCCTTATATATTTTTTTTGTACATGATTGTATGGGTCCAAAAATTTGGGATGTGCTGTTTCTTGTTCACCTATGCTTTACTCAGCTTCTTGTGATCCCCAGGTTATGCTAGCTCAGTGGAGGAGAGTTTAGCCGGACTCACAGACGCTGTGTTTGATCTTGCTAAGCTCTACCTGAGGTCTTTCTGTTCAACTACTCCTGGTTGCACGATGGAAGAGGACAGGAGGGACAGCAGAGAGGCCTCGGGCACCACAGAACACCTGCAGTTCACTCTGTTTGCCGTTCATGGCATTCCTGCTACCTGGGTCAGCAGGTAAGCACTGTGGCCCTTTCAGTGCTTGTGAGATGAGTGTTTCTGAAGCTGGTATAAGCTTTAGCTTAATACTTTCTTTATAAAGAAATGGATTTTAAAATAAATCCATTTTCCCTTCCTGTTTTGGCATATCGAGCCCCGCAGTCTAAATAAGCACTAAACACTGTTTAATTCACTTCAGACTGATAATGATTTTGTTTAACAAACTCACAGCCAAGGTAAACTTCTCAACTACTTTCAAAGCACTGCCTTAGTCCATATTCCTTCCACTGTTATTTCCTCCTAGATAATTTGAGTAATTTTGGGTCTGTGTTCTTTTGGAGCAATCAGCCTCAGTAAATTATAACTGCATCATTCAACATTTAACCCAACTTGGAGAGCTTAGAATTGTGTTTTTCCAATCACTACACACAAAAGTAACTGTATTTAACATTCTTTTGAAATGGCCACCTTTGAAAAATGTTGCAAGGAATGAGGGCTGTGTCCTCTGATAATGAATATTTGGAGGGGTTATGATGTTGCTGATGATCTCTTATTACTAATGCTGTGCAGTACAGCTAAATATTTTAATCTTTTTGACATTCCGTATATATTTTGAAACGTATGAATTTGTTCTTAAATGGCCTAAAATTTTGATTTATTTATTTTTGATCCACATGAAACTTAATATATAGTGTGTGTATATTCCGTTCAGAAGTTTGAGGTCAGATTTATAATTTTACAAAAGATTTTTATATATATTTATTTATATATATATGTTTTGTTTGTTCTTATAAAAAAACAATTCAACAAAAAATCAAACAACAAAAATTATAACATTCTACACAAAAAAATCAAACAACACTAAAATTTACAACATATCACAGTTTCCACAAAAATATTAAGCAGCATAACTGTTTCCAACATTGATAATAAGTAATGTTTCTGGAGCACAAAATGGGCATGGATTTAACATTAAGAGAAATTTTACCAACTCCAAACTTCTGAAAATTCAACTTTGACGTCACATGAATAAATTACAACTTAAAATATATTAACATAGAATACAGTTCTTTTAAACTGTTATAATATTTCACAATATTACTGCATCAAGCAGTCCTAAGCAAAAAAAGATTTAACATTAAGAGAAATTTTACCAACTCCAAATTTCTGAATAGCAGGGTGAGCATGTCTATATATGTATAATACATTAAAATAGTTGATACTTTATATCATCAAGAGAGTTTACTCTTATGGAACTTATTTGAATAATAGTTTGTTGAAGTCAGTGGGTTAATCTTTGTTTTAGGCGTTACTGCATAGCTTGCTTTATCTCTAGCTCTCTTTATCTAGCCTCAGCAGCAGCACTTCTCTGCCGTGGCTAAAATAGACTTGTCTGGTGATTTCCATAAAGAACAGTGAGAGCAGGAAGATCTGCTCAGAGAGAGGGGTGTGGGTGTGTGTTTGGAGGCAAAGCAGGGTCAAAGTTCTGCACCACTTGGTTCTGTATTTTGATCCAGTTCTCTAGAGGGCGAAGCTTTTATTTGTTACTAATTTCTCCCTTGAGGATACTTTCTACCACAGTGCTTCATCATGGAGCCTATTTATAGCAGTATGAAAAATTTCCATAGACCACACCAAAAGAGATTCAAAATATGGATACTTGTGCCATCTATAATCCTAAAAACTTTCAACTTTTTATTGGCTGTGTTGAAAAAAAGAAAGCACATACTTTGCCATCATTTGAAACATTTCTAAGAAATATTTGAATGAATATATGCAAACCATTTTTGTGTAAACTGCGCATAAAACTAAATGAAAATAGTGTTTAATAGTGTGGTCGTCTTGATTAATTTATATCATATTCAGTCAAAATATAAGTACAGTACAGGCCGATATTTTCTTCCCTTTCTGTGCTGTAGAGTAATTTGTCCTTCCTGTATTTCAGTTTTGAAAAATACTACCTGATGTGTGCCCTGACCCACAACAACAGGAATCTCTTCAAGCCTGTCCAGTCCAAAAAAGTGGGAACATACAAGAGTTTTTTCTACCACATTAAATGGGACGAATTGTAAGTGTTAATGCCCCTTAAACATGCTGGCACGCCACTTCCTGCAGTTTTTAGTATTAGAGGGAAATCAGTGAGATTGCTGCCAGTTTCTGCTGTTGGTGACAACTTCCTCTGTTTCTTTAGGATCAATTTCCCTATTGCAGTGGCGCTGTTGCCACTGGAGGCCATGTTGAGTCTTTCTCTCTATGGGGTTCTCAACCAGAATGCGAACAACTCGCCAGATTCCAACAAGCAACGGAAGGGTCCAGAGCTTTTGGGAAAAGTCTCCATGCCTCTGTTTGATTTCAGAAGGCAAGTCATAAAATAATGTTTTTTTCCCAGTAAGTAATAAATCAATTATTCAGTGTTCATAATGCCTAAATGGATCCATAAACATCTTCAGTGTTGATGACTGAAAAGTATGTAATCACTTCATTACCTCTTTATGTAATATCTTGAAGGACAAAGAAAACACATTATGTAACAATGGCTATGATAAAATGACAGATTTATTGTGGGAGGTTTCATAAAATTATGACTCTCCAATTTATAATTACAAGTTAAACAAAAAATTAAACAGTCAGAATCTTGTAATTATGACAATTCCTATATGACAGCACAACATTACCACTGTATATTGGGACGTCTGTGATAGTTTAATACATTTGAGACTGCAGTATAATAAGTAATATAAACATAACTTCATGCATTTTGTGTTTTTAGGGTGTTGTCAAGAGGTAGCAAGCTGCTAAGTTTGTGGACGTCTCCTCAAGTCCTTCAGCCTGGAGCTGCAGGCAAGGGGAAGAATCCTTCAGAACGGATCATACTGCAGGTTCTTTTATTTGCAGGTTCTTTTTTCCATCTAGTGTCAGTTGCTCTTCACTGACATTGATTCACACTTAAATATCATTGTCTGACCATGCACAGGTTGACTTCCCCAGTCCAGCGGTGGACGTGCTCTATGTTGGTCCTCAGGAGAACGGCTGCCCAGACCCTCAGTCTCTAGAGCCACTTGATCTGGGAGATCGAAGTGAGATCGAAAAGCTGTGTGCACGAGCATCTGCTTTTGGGTAAGTTTGCATCATTAAAAAGACCTTGTGGCAAAATGTGGATTTGCATTTCATGAAGAAAATACCAGTTCTTGCTAAATAATAGTGGTACGATTTTAGGTAGGATTAGTTTGTAGGCTTTGATTCGGGCTTTTTGGTAAATCCCTAATCAGAATATTTGATACAGTTACAGTGCCATGTGCTTCCTGTCTTGTTCATTTCACAATAAGCCTAAGTAGCATATGAGCTGAACATGATTTCTGATATGGAGGATAAAAGAGCCTTTGAGAGCATTATGTAATTGAATCAGTTCCGCCTAGTTACTCCAATTATATGGATCCCCGTCAGCTTGCTTATCCTATTTAAGGGTTTTAATTGAATTGAGAATGAAGTGATTTTGAGCTTCTAAGTGTATAAAAACATCTATTAAATAGACATGGACATCATTAAGCCAATTCACAACACTCTAAACACTAAAAATACAGTGAACATACACTGATGCTGCACTTTTTCAGGTTCAAAAGAGGATGATTCATTTAAAATAGAAAGTTTATTAACAATGTAAAAGTCTGAGCCTAGAAAAAGGGATTCACTTCTTTTTGTCCAAACAGGCATTATTTGATTCTCATCTGTCTTCTTCTGTATGTACAGGACAGTTTGTGAGTCGCAATGTTTATTTACGGTTTCATATGAATAACTTTTTAGAGGTTTTCTTGTAAAGATAGCAAAAGCGAACTTGATTCTCTGCAATAACAACAGACTTGAACTGCTTGTGACTTCAGAATAAATCTCTATTGATAAGGAGACATTGCAGCTGAAAAGCAGACAGTTGTCAGGCCTTGTTTAGTATGCTCTGCTGAAAATGCACCGCTCCGATGTAAAACAGAAAGCTCAGTCAGCTTTAAAACAGCCACACAACACTCAGCCTCAGCCGGCGGGCAGCTCTCCGTGCTCATTTTGTGAGCATGTCTCTCTGAATGTCCACCAAGTGCCAACAGCTGCCGGGCTCCCAGCTTCACTGGCCATTTGCAGACACATTTAAGAAGTGTGATTCTTTCCTGTGCCTCTTATCTCTGGATCAGGACTAAATCTTACTTTATGGTTCTTGGATTAACGAGTTAGAGTGTCTGCTTCGTGGGTTAGTTTTAAGTCCACAGGAAGTACCATCATTTCTAGAATAGAATTTCTGAAACGTACTGCAACTTTTATTCCAAAGTGACTTATGTAATGAATTTTACATCAAGCATGCAAAACATGCGCAAAGCACACACATTTGGTATCGTGCCCATTGACAGAGGTACTTGAGCCCAAGTTTATTTGTGCAGCTGATTTTCCACATACCGTCTTTCACTTTAAACAAATTCGTTTAGGCTTTGCGTTTATAATTAATGTTTAGACTATAATTTGTTTTATACTAACATTTTTCTGTACTCTTTTCCGGTTCTATTCTGGAATGAGGGGCAGTGAAATTTACATTTTTACATTATACATAGTGTTTATAATGTTTGTAAAAGTGTTGCTTTATTTATGAGTATTTTACATTATTTCAGTTTTTTTTTTTCCTCATCAGTGCAGTTTTGACCCCTTGAAACTTTATAGTTGCGTACAACTTATTTTCTGGAAAATACGATACTTTGTCTACTTTGACATTGCCCAGCGTTCTTTTCCACCAGGCTGTCACGAGCAGACAGGCAGCTGCTCTGGGACCAGCGGTACTATTGTCGGGACTATGAATACAGCCTGCCCAAAATCTTGGCCAGTGCACCCAGCTGGGACTGGGGCAGTATGGGTGAGATCCACTCACTTCTGCACCACTGGCCCCCTCTGTCGCCTGTTTCAGCCCTGGAGCTCCTTGATTCAAAGTATGTATCTGTCCCGCTTCCTCTCTGTTTTATAGCCCACTTTCGCCATTCTTTCTTTATTGCACAAGCTAATTTTTACCATATGACCTTTTTAATGTGTCACTTTGGTCATATGATTTTTCTTCGTAATATCTTGCTTTCAAACTTTAAGCATTTTTGACTACTTTATTGGTCTCATGACTTGCTTTATTACTGTTCTGTGATGGAGAGGGAGCTGAGCATGTGGTGAATGTTGTGCTTGGTTGTGTGTGTAATATTCAGGTTTGCTGACACAGAGGTGAGGAAAGTGGCCGTGAGCTGGATCGAAAGCAGCAGTGATGATGAGCTGGCTGACTATCTCCCTCAGCTGGTGCAGGTGCACACACACACACACACACACACACACAACCAAACACGTTTATGCATGTATCTTTTCTTCTATAAACAGCTTGTCATAGTGCTTTCTGTTGCTTTTTATTGGTTATAAACTTGGAAAAAGAAGCAGACTTTGTATACTTTTAAATAATCCTTTAAAGAATGTTTTTGGATGCTTGATTGCATGTTATTTACAGTTAAATTAAATGTATTCGAGTTAAAAATTTTAATTAAATGCATTTATTTTAATTAACTTTTCTGACCCACATAAGTATGACTTAAGTAAATTTTCATATGTATGTTACATAATGTATGTTCATATGTATGTTGTCTTTGAAGTATGCTTCAAGTATACTGTATGATGTACTGACAAACATTTATGGTGAATTGCAGGCAGTGAAGTTCGAGTGTCACCTCAACAATGCCTTGGTGATATTTCTGCTGTCTCGAGCTCTGGGAAATGTCAATATCGCACATTATCTTTACTGGTAATGTTGTTTATTAAAAGGATCATATACATTTTAAGAGTGGTCAGTTCATTACAATATTTAATCACTATTAATCTCATAAATTTTGTTATTTTGGTGGAGAAAGTTTCTGAAACACTTGAAATTTCTGTCATTATTTATTTATCTGTTTAAGAATATGGACATTTGTTGAAATTTAGATTGATAGCATACTGTGAAATGTAAGTGAACTTCAAATTTAGACACAGTCTGCTGGGGTCTGTTTGGATTTAGGCTGCTGAGGGATACCGTGCAGGACCCAGCGTTCGGTCAGCGTTATGACCGCATCCTTGGTGCACTGCTGTGCCTGTGTGGGACTGGCCTGAGGGCTGAGCTTGAGAAGCAGACCAGGCTTGTGCAGCTGCTGGGCGCTCTGGCCGAAAAAGTGCGGCAGGCGAGCAGCTCCACCCGACAGGTAAGCCATGGCTGGCATTAATTAAAGAAGATGTCTTATGATTTTTAACCTGTGTAAAATGCATCCCAAAAACTGTGTAACATTCCTTTATAGTTATATTATTTTATTTATAAGTTTTACACATGCATTGTTTGTAGATGTTGCTACACTACTGGCTACACTACACTACTAAAAAAAAGTTTGGGCTTGGTAAGATTTTTAATATTATTGAAAGAAGTCTCTTATACTCACCTAGGCTGCATTTATTTTATCAAAAATACAGTGAAAACAGTAATATTGTAAAACATTACAATATTATGTTATATTATATAATATTATATTATAGTATATTATATTTAAAAATGACATTTCTATGACAAAACTGAAATTTCAGTCCCACATTATCCTTCAGAAATCATTCTACTGTGCTAAATTCTAATATGATGACTTGGCACTCAAGAAACCTTACTTAATATTACTGTTGAAAACAGTTGTGCTGCTTAATATTTTTGAGGAAATGGTGCTATATGTTTTCACAATTCCTTGATGAATAGGAAGTTCAAGTTTGTTTGTTTTTGTCACTTTTGATCAATTTAATGCATCCTTGCTGAATAAAAGTATTAATTTCTTGAGGAAAAAAAAAAAAAGATAGTGTAGATCTGTGCCAGCAGCAGAATCTTGTGCTTCTTTATTTTAGTTGGTTTTATTTTCTTAAATCCAGTAAGGTCTACGAGTTCAAACCAAAGGCTTCTGGGAAACAAGTGCAGGATTTTCTAAATTGTTCAACAACAAGTTCCAAAATCTAATTTAATAATACTTTTCAAAACATGATCTGAATAAACATCAAATAAAGGAAAGGTTACATAAGTATACAAGGAATCTCTTGTTTTTTTCTGTTTCTTTTGGGTTTGAACAAGAGCTGGGTTTGACTTTCAGTCCTAGCAAAACACTTAAAAGTATTTTTCTTACAAGTACAATGACCTGTGACAGATTATTGGATCAATGGGTGACTGTATTTGGATGAACCCTTGATCCCTCCAGCTCATCCAGTCAGTATTGATATATTTTGTATTGTACTGATACGCAATATGGCAAAAATATATGGAAACCAAAACACCATGCCCATAAGTGCATGTTGAGCATTTATTTAAAAAAAATTCCACTTCGATTAAGGCACAAGAGCATCAGTGAGGTCAGATATTGATATGTCTGGCTCACATTAGGTGTTCAAATTCATTCCAAATGTGTTCAGTGGGGTTCAGATTTGGGTTTTGTACAGGCCAGTCAAGTGCTAATCAATGGCTAAATCATTTTTATGGATCTCACTGTCATGCTGGAATGGAAAAGGGTCCTTCCCAAAGCATTGCCACAAAGTTGGACACGCACAATTCTCAAGAGTGTCATTGTGTTCTGTAGCATTAAGATCTGTATTCAGTGGAATTAAAGGGCCTGGCCAAACATGCTGTCAGAAGGGGGTGTCCACATACTTTTTGGTCATATAGTGCCTCATCTTATATCTCCCATGTGAACAAGTGGTTTACTTACAGATGGAAAGCTTTTTGTAATGCTCTTTATTACTTTACTTGTAAACACATTTTATCATGTTATGGCTTTGTCTGTCTTGGCTTAATAGAGTGTTGCAGGAATGAGTCCTAAAACCCAGAAACATATTAACATTTATGTCCTTCCAATTCCGTCATTCTGAAGTCATTGGGTTTTTTGAATGGGCTATTGTTTAATGGGCCGTGGTTAACACAAGTAATTTTACTTCAGGCTTTTATGTGTCTGTTGCTAACAAGTGGCTAAATGGGACTACAGAGGTTGTCGGGGACATTGAACAGCTCAGCTATTTTAGTATCAGTGATATACTGTTTTAGTTTTTGTTAATAATTAGATTTTCTTTTTCTTTTTTTTCTTTTTTTACATTGTTTTCAATTTAATTTTAGTCATTTTGTTGTATGTTTTTGTCATTTGTATGTTTGTTGCCTTTGCAACTAGCTGAAAATAAGTTTTTGGTAACACTTTACAATAAGATTCCGTGAACATGGGAAGTAGGGATGGAACGATTCACTCAACTCACGATTCGATTCGTTTCACGATTTTTTTTTTTTTTTTTTAAACAAAATTATATTTAAGACAAATTATGAATCAGATGTGTCCTTTTATTATTGCTTGGACAAAATGCTGTACATTTCTTTGTGAAATTGAAATATAACTATAATAATATACTAATATAGCACTTGCATATTATTGCGCTTTTGTTGATTTTGATTGCTTCTATTGTCTTCATTTGTAAGCCGCTTTGGATAAAAGCATCTGCTAAATGACAAAATTTAAATAGAATGTATATGTAAATAACAAAACTAAATTGACATTTTAAAACAAGCCCCAAATCAAATACATAAGTAACACAAATAAAATAAATCTCTTCGTAAAAAAAAAAAAAAAAAAGACACAAGCTTTGTCTGTGCTCTTTCCATTTAAAACTAGAGGCAATTATTCATGATCCAAACAAAGAAGCTGCATACATGCAACATGAGCAGTTTTTAATTTAAATTAGATTGTATAATTTTGAAGAAAAAACAGAATGGTTTGACTTCAGTTTTGTGAAACTATACATAAAAATATCTGCATGAAACATCAGACGAGCTGAATGAGACACAGATTCACTCTCTGCCAGCAGGTGGCGCTTAAAGTGTTTGGTTTCTGCTGTAAATGAAGCAGCGCTGCCCTTATGAACTTTAATATGCAGAGGCATCTAAACTTTTCTAAAGACAGTGAGTTCCCCTCAGACATGCATTCATATAAACTCCTACACCTAAATGAATCGCGATTTGTTTAGCATCTCAACCGATTTGAATCGTCACATATCTGAGTAGATTTTCAGCTGGCTCGCGGTTAAACGTTACATCCCTAAAAGTGTTACCAAGTTTTTTATGTTTTATTTTTTTTTTTTCAATTAATGTTTATTTTATGTAGTCTGCTTTTACAGCTTCTAAGTGTTTATACTAGCGCTCTTGAGAACTATTCTAACCCAAACTTCTCCACTTGAAAGTTTTTGGAAGCTTAGGAATTTTGGGTGGAAGTAATGATGTTGTAGTTCGTATCAGTCAAATCCGGTCTTAATGCTACTTCATATTCCAGTCTGAATATTTGTTCTCTTTTAGGTGGTGCTGCTCGAGGGTCTTGAGAGGGTACAGTCTTTTTTCCAAAAGAACAGCTGTCGACTCCCTATTAGCCCCAGTCTGGTGGCAAAAGAACTCAATATCAAGGTGAGTGCTTAAATTCATGACAACTAACTTGACCCTATCAAACCTACATTCTCAATCTGATTAATGCATTTGATCAGCATTTCTATAGAAGCTTCAAAAACTATATTTCCAATGAATGGATCTCTTCAGTTCTCATCTCGTGCCAGGTTTTGTTCCGTTTTGCTGGGAAGCATTCACATGTGATTCACTTCCTTATCATTGCTCACTCCCCCTCTCTTCCTGTTTCAGATGTAGAGTTTTGCACACACAGCAAAGTCGTGTCAATGAACTCCATCTCTTCTTCTCCCCATTTCAAAGACCCTCTTTGTTGCCATGTTGAAGAAGAGAATCTAACGAAAACCCTGAGGCTGATGTTGTGATGCTTTTGTAACATGGTGCTGCTTTTGTTGAAACTAGGCCTGCTCTTTCTTCAATTCCAACGCTGTACCTCTGAAGATTGCACTGGTTAATGCAGACCCGCTGGGAGACGAGATTAACGTCATGTTTAAGGTGTGTGTTCAGTATAGTGAAGGGACCTCCATAGTTAGAATGTATACCTATATAGAGGTTTGTTATTGTTTTACATTACTTTAGTTTGACAGGGCAGTCAGTTTCTTTTTGTAAAAATTGCAACAGACAAAAACTCAAATTAACTCAAAATACAATAAAATGACCACTAATGATTGATGGACATTAGTTTGCACTTAAAAAATGTGCCACAGACAAAGTACCAAAATCTAAGTCTGGTCTCACACAAAAACACGCCCTATAGTTCTAAAAACAATATAAAAAAAAAAACTCTTACACACACATACTATATACACTCTTTTTTGATGAATTACCTAATAATATATCATCCTTAATAACTGAAACTCAGGTTGGAGAGGATCTGAGGCAGGACATGTTGGCGCTGCAGATGATTCGGATTATGGATCGGATCTGGCTGCAGGAGGGACTGGACTTGCGCATTGTCAACTTCAAATGCATCTCTACTGGAAAAGATAAAGGTATGTTCTGCTCTACATTTAAAACCTATTTAACTAGAATTAAAGTTAAAATATGTATATATTTGAAATGCTATTATGATTTACATTGCTGTTCAAAAGTTTGGAGTCTGTAAGATGTTTTGTTTTTGATAGGGATCTATTATGGTCACCAGAGCTGCATTTATTTGATAAGAAATACAGTTAAACAGTATATATATTGTGAAAATATTGTTTTCACAATATGTTTTTTTTTTCTGTTTTAATATACTTTAAAATGTAATTTATACCTGTGATAGAAAAGCTGAATTTTCAGCATCATTACTCCAGTCTTCAGTATCACATGATCTTTCAGAAATCGTTCTAATTATCTCTTTCTTATTATAATCAATGTTGAAGCAATTGTGTTGCTTAATAATTTTAGTGGATTCTTTGATAAATAGAGTTCAAAAGAGCAGAAATCTTTTCTTACCTTGTAACTGTTGTAACTGTCACTTTTAATGCATCCTTGTTGATTTATTAATTTCTTAAAATAATAATAATAATAAAACCTTTTGACCCCAAACTTTTGAATGGTAGTGAATGAAAATCCTATTCATTGTAGGTACAACAAAAATGGCCTACAGGTCAAAGAAAATGTTTCAAATTTAAATTAAAAATAAAATTGACTTTTTTATATGGCTTTATTAAAAATGACTTTGTGACACTGTGTATGTACAGTAATGTCTGTTTCTATTCTAACATTTGTGTTTGGTTACACAGGCATGGTGGAGTTGGTTCCGTCTTCTGAAACGCTGAGGAAGATTCAGGTGGAGTACGGAGTGACGGGCTCCTTCAAGGACAAACCTCTCGCCGAGTGGCTTCGCAAGTATAACCCTGCTGAGGATGAGTATGAGAAGGTACATTTAAAACTAAACTGCATGATTATGCATAGCAGCTTTAGTCAAGGTCAAGTTCTTGTGGTTGATTGAGTTTTTGAACTTAATCGAAACCGTCTCTTATCAGGCCTCAGAGAATTTCATCTACACCTGCGCAGGATGCTGCGTGGCCACTTACGTCCTAGGCATCTGTGACCGCCACAACGATAACATCATGCTGCGCTCCACCGGCCACATGTTCCACATAGACTTTGGGAAGTTCCTGGGTCACGCACAAATGATTGGGAGTTTTAAAAGGTGAATGATGATGAGTTACGTCAGTGCCCAGTTTTGTTTGATTTTATTAATCACGTTTTGATCTCTTTTGCAGGGACCGAGCACCATTTGTCTTAACCTCTGATATGGCTTACGTCATTAATGGAGGCGAGAGACCCACTAGCCGCTTCCAGCTTTTTGTTGACCTTTGCTCTCAAGCCTACAACCTGATACGCAAACACTCCAACCTCTTCCTCAACCTACTGTCTCTGGTATTATACAGCACCACACTGCAAACAAAACAGCCATTTGTGTGTCATCTGTCTCAATGGTCAATTGCACAATCCTAGGGACAGGAAGCTGTTTGCATAATTTTCTTCATTCAGGACTTTTGTTGCTTTACTTGTTTATTGATCAGTTTTATATTTGTGTGTTTAACACAGATGACGCAGTCCGGTTTGCCTGAGCTGACTGGAGTCCAAGATCTTAAATATGTGCATGATGCTCTTCAACCTCAGACTACAGATGCAGAGGCTACCATTTTCTTCACAAGGTAAATGTTGGATTTTTTTTACTTGTGTATTTATTTGTTTATTGAGCTCTCTAAATAAACTTTTTACATACCTGTCTCTTTTCTTCTATCTTTTTTCCTATAGGTTGATTGAATCTAGTCTTGGCAGTGTGGCCACAAAGTTTAATTTCTTCATCCATAACCTGGCCCAGTTGCGTTTCTCTGGTCTTCCTTCAAATGATGAACCAATCCTCTCCTTCGCTCCCCGGACATACACAATAAAGCAGGATGGCAGGATCCGAGATGCCTCCATATTTTCATATCAGAAGAGATACAATCCAGACAAGCACTATGTGAGACTAATATTTAAGAGGAGTTTATAAAGTAGTTTATGTAATTTTTTTGTAAATCGAATTTTCCAATCATTTTTCTATTTTCACCTGGTTTTCACATATCTTTCAGACGTATGTTATACGGATCCTTAGGGAAGGTCAAAGTGAGCCGCAATTTGTCTTCCGCACCTTTGATGAGTTCCAGGAACTGCACAACAAGTTGACCATACTTTTTCCTCTGTGGAAGCTGCCGGGGTATATGAATTCACCTCTTGTTACATGGTTTGTCAAATTCTACACTTCTATGTTCCTAAGAGTCTTTTTCTGTTTATAGGTTTCCCAGTAAAATGGTACTGGGACGTACACATATCAAGGATGTGGCATCCAAAAGGAAGGTGGAATTGAGCAGCTATGTGCACAATCTGATGAGGGGTTCAACAGAAGTCACTCAGGTGACTGGAATGGAAATTTAACATAAACATTTGTTGCTTTAAAATGTTATTGTAAAATATCATTTTTTTTTTGTTAAAGGGATACTCCACCCCAAAATGAAAATTTTGTCATTAATCACTAACTCCCATGTCGTTCCAAACCCGTAAAAGCTCAGTTCATCTTGGGAACACAATTTAAGATATTTTGGATGAAAACCGGGAGGCCTGTGACTGTCCCATAGACTGCCAAGTAAATAACAGTGTAAAAGGTCCATAAAAGGTATGAAAGTCATCGTCAGAATACTCCATCTGCCATCAGACGTGCAATCTGGGTTATATGAAGCGACAGGAAAAATTTTTGTAAGCGAAGAAAAAAAAAATAACGACTTTATTCAACAATTCCTTTGTCAGCACTCTCCTCTGTGTTTCTCCATATCACTGTATGCTGCGTATGCTCTTTTGTGTCATCTGCAGCACAAGCATGCACTGTTTTCTTTCAAATAAAAGCTAAATACACATAGAGACAGCGCATCCTTGTGGCGCAGAAGAGCATACAGCGATATGGAGAGACACAGAGGAGACTGTTGACAAAGGAATTGTTGAATAAAGTCGTTATTTTTGTGTTATTCGCTTACCAAAAGTGTTTCTGTCGGCTTCATATAACCCAGATTGCACGTCTGATGGCAGATTAAGTATTCTGACAACGACTTTCCTACCTTTTACGGACCTTGACACTGTTATTTACTTGGCAGTCTGTGGAACAGTCACAGGCCTCCCGTTTTCATCCAAAATATCTTAAATTGTGTTCCGAAGACGAACAGAGCTTTTATGGGTTTGGAACAACTTGGGGGTGATTAATGACAAAATTTTCATTTTGGGGTGGAGTATCCCTTTAATCTCCAGCAGTGATGAGGAGTCAACCAATTAAATCACTCAAATGAATATGCACTGATTTTTAGTAACATTGTCTGAATGTTTCAAATGTTTTTTGAGTCTGTTATGTATAACAAGGCTGGATTTATTTAATCATAAACGACTGGTCAATTTTGAGCAATTTTATGCATCCTTGCTTAATATAAGTAATAACTTTGTTCTGAAAAGTCTTACTGAGGTCAAACTTTAGAACAGTTGTGTAAATAAGTGTTACTTGAGTTGAATTTGTTGTTTTTCTATTTTTAATGTGATCTTATCTACACCTTCTTCCACCCTATTGCGAGAGATGACAAGACCGAGGGGGTTGAAGGACTCTCAAAAACCCTAGGTATGTGCGTCATATTTCAAATTTGTACATTTTTCATTTTAATTATTAAAATAATTAATTTCACATGCTAAAGTTCTTTTTTTTAAGAGAATCTCATGTCATCTGCTTAGAGTTTTGTGTATTTCAGAACTTTTAACGCACCACATTATCATGATTGTTTTCATATATCCGATGTCCATTTGGCAGAGATTCCTCCAGTGAGTCCCACCACAGGCCGCGTGGAGGGTGAGGTGAAGCTGTCAGTGTCCTACAGAAACAGCACGCTCTTCATCATGGTCATGCACATTAAAGACCTGGTAAGGAATAACAGTATACAAAACATCAAAAAACATCATCTTCTCATCACAAAAAAACATCATCCGTTTTGTTCTCCCAAACACAGATGTCAAATGACGGAGCAGATCCAAACCCTTATGTGAAAACATACCTTCTCCCAGACCCCCACAAAACCTCCAAACGCAAAACAAAAATCGCGAGGAAAACTAGGAACCCAACATTTAATGAAATGGTAACCAAAACCTACCTGTTTAACCATGCATGATTAGTTCTGCTTTATTCAAAAGCTAATAAACAACTTCCTTCTTTCTTGGTGTGTAGCTGGTGTACAGCGGCTACAGTAAGGAAACCCTGAAGCAAAGGGAGCTTCAACTGAGCGTGCTCAGTGCAGAGTCTCTGCGAGAGAACTGCTGTTTGGGTGGCATCACCCTCAGCCTAAAAGACTTTGACCTGAGCAGAGAGACTGTCAAGTGGTACAAGCTCACCACAGTGCCCTACTTTTAGATCCAACCATTCCTGCCCACGAGTCTTCCATAAACGGTGATGTGACTGCAGCAAGTGCCCTTACAGGACCACTTCAAATTCCCCCAGCATCCCTCTCTCTCTCTCTCTCTCTCTATGACACTAATCAAGGTTGAGTCCTTGTTGAAAGAATCAATCCACCTAACTTTATGTGTGAAATCAACACTCGTGTACTGTACATTTGGAACTTGGACCAAACGGCTCACTTAAATAAAAGTTTATATTATATAAGAATATATATATATAGAGATCGACACTTGTATTTTTAAAACTGCTCACTTTTACACTTTCCTTTTCTACATATGCAAATAAGAAACAGTAAAAGTCTGTAAGGTTTTGAGCTATCAAAACAAGCACAGCAGAGTTCACTGTGCTTTTGATATCGTGCCAAATGAACTGAACAAACTCGCGACCACTTCCCTTTAGAAAAACAACAACATGCCTCCACAACACCCCCTCCCATCATCTCCCCTCTCATCACAACATTTGTTTAAAAAAAAGGCCATGTTTTTGTAAGATAATGTAGTATGTACTTCCCATGGAGTGATCAGAGTTGGTCAAGCTGTTTTTTAATGGCACTAATGAATTTGTATAATGAACCCTCTTTAAAAAGGGAACGGCACATGTGGCTAAAAGCTACTGCCAGAACTCAGCTGAATCTTAATCTATGAGTTTACCAGGCTTTTTTAAAAAGATGTACAAGATTGTCAGCGTTAACTCTGAAAATAGTGACTTGATTCGCTGTTTTATGACTGTCAAAAATACATTTTGAATGGATATTAACATGGCCAGTTATTTATTGGTTATCTTAACCTGACCGAATCAATGTTTGCTGTAATTCTGTCTCTCTATTAAGGAAAATTAAAGGTTTTTGAACACCTCTCTGTATACTTTGTTCTGAGGTTTCTTTAATGGATAAAAATATACTTGAACCAGTAGGGGGCAGGCAAGAAACACACAACTATTGAAGTATTTTCAATAAACAATTTCTCCATTAACTTCATAAACTTGTATACATTTATCCAATTGCACTTTCATACTTTCATATTTTCATATCATTCTGAAACAATTTGCATTCTGTTATACAGCGATTTGTTTTTATTTTATTATTATATTATTATAAGTAGGTTTAATAGTCATATCATTGATGAAGACGAGTTAATTTTATGCTGTGATTTCCAGTGTTATTTTAGTATTAACTATATACTATTATAGTAATTATTAATATTTTTTAATTACCCTTTTGATTTTTTTTTAAGTTTTAAGTAATTTTATGTGCTTTTGTCATTTTTATTAACTATTTAACTTTTTTTTAAATCCGTTTTAGTAATTTAGGCACTTCAGCTTAAAATTTTTTTTTAGTTTGTTGCCAAAGAAATATTTCTAATTTTTGTTAACTTTAATTTTTTCTTCTAATACTTTAATTGTATTTTATTTCAGCTTAATTTAAATGAACGATTAAAATTATTTTAATAGTTTTAGATAACGCTAACAACACTGATGATTTGTGGCTAAAGCTGCCATTTGAAGAAGTGCAAGAACACATCTTAAAGGGTTAGTTCACCCAAAAAAGTAAATTCTTTCATCATTTACCTACTGTATGTTGAGTAAATATGGAGATTGTGTTCCAAACCTGTATGATTTCTAAAAAAAACAAAAACCAAAATCACACAGAACAAAACATCATAAAAATAAAATGATATGGACAATACCATCAAAAATTTTACCCTCACACACAAATTATTTCTGACCATCACACATTTTGTGGTGGACTATACCTTCAAAGCTTTGACCCTCACACACTAATGATTTCTGCTGAGGTGTTGGTGTGAACCTTAGGGATTCTTGTGGTGTGGCCCAGGTGCACTTTGTAAGTGGCAGTAAAATTCTAAAGGTCTAAAAGGCCTGACGTCAGATCTCCCAGCGTTTCTGCACCACCTCATTAAACCGGCTGTTGCTGTGAGAAAGCAGTCAGGCCAGTGCACACATTTACTTCGTCTCCAGAGTGAGGGTTACAAATAAATAAGAATATACAATAAGACACTCTCCTTGACAGTCACGCAGGGCTGCTGTACATGTACATTTTGTATTTTGGAGGATAGAAAAACAGTGCAAAGGGATAGAGATGATAATGAATCCCATCTGCTTCCAATCAAATAATACATTGATAGATTAAAATCATACATATGATTTGTATTTTTATTTGACTATTGTAATGTAGCCTAATTATCACAAATATTTGTAATGCACACAGGAAAATTAATGAAAACACTAACTTAAGTTTCAATTTTAAATATTATGCATAATAGTAAGCTAGCCTACATTTGTAATCTATGTGACAGTTTCATTAAGTGTAATGGGCTGCACTTCGTCTCGTTACAGATTAAATTAATGTGCCATCTGACATATTGTACTGGAAGTTATATCTCTTGTAATTTTCCAAGTGTTTTTTTTTTCTCAGTAACATTAGTAAGTTAGAGCATTGCTCAAAAACAACAGTGTAATGTACAGTATGACGCAAGAAGCAGTAACAAGGATTGAAATTTGCCTCAGCAATAATTAGCAAGTTTAATGAGGTTTTAGTTGCAATCTGAAATCCGATGCAAGTTATTTTTAGTGCATAATTAATTTTTTTACTTTAATACAATACAAAAATATTAAGTTCCATCTTGGTTGAGAGCAGAATTCACAGCTTGGATCCAGTCACGACGTATCGAGTGCAAAAAAAACTATTTTTTTCTTAATTTTTCAATCATTACTTTATCATTAAAATAAATTAAATAATTAAGTGTCTTAAATATAAAATTGCTTGCCGTAATTGCGTGATGTAATAGTAGCAATATGTAAACCCTCTGTTTCATGATATTTCACAAGGGACAACAAACCATGCGTCACTGGGAGAAGCATCGTGTGGGCGTGGTTTGTTGCGAAAGAGGGCGGTGCCAATGTGAGTAACACAGAAGCGATCAAATCAAAGGTCGCACGGTTGCGGGGGCTGGAGATATTTGTTTATAGTCGAGCGCTTTCTTAAGTTGGAGTCGTTTTTCACAGGCACGCGTTCACTTGGAGGTGCTGTAAACGGGACTTGGTGATCATGTGGACTTCAGCAGCTTTCGCTCGGAGTTAACGCTCACATATCTGGGAAGATGTGGTTAGCAAACTTCAAACATCAGCCGATAAATTACTACAGAGTAACAAAACCAAGGGACGAATATCAGAATACGTGACAGCGTATTGTTTGAGGATGGAAGGGAGCGGAGCGGAGCGGACCGCGCTGCGGCGCTTCGGGGACAGCGGCATGATGCTTCTGCCCTGGACTAAACAGATCCTGACGGTGCTGTGGGAGCACCTGCGGCTGCTGGTCCAGGTCATCTGCTGCACCTTGATGACGGGTAAGTCTGGTGTTACTGATTCATATATTTGCATTAAAATGTTTTGCTATTCTTATGCTTTGCCATTGCGGGATTACATAATTCTATTTACAGTATAGATGCAGTTATCTATATGTAGATCGCTGTATAGATGCATTATTCTTATAGAATAAAAGTGCAAACTGCGTGAAAATTGTCAAATGAAAAAGTGCATTGTTGATCAGTTCAGTTGCATTTGATACAAAATGTGTATATTTAGATTCATTCAGCTTTTATCCAAAACGACTAAAATAATTATTTACAAAATATTTTCTTTAGAGGAGAGTGAGAAAAACGTATAAAGAAAACATTAATGCAATACTGAATTTTAGTAAAACCAAATAACTCAAATGTTCTAGAGCAAACGTGAAGTTTCATGAATATGTTTTATTAAAATAAAATTACCAATATAATATATTTATTTTATATTTATACTACTATTTTTATTAGTAGTATTTAATTTTATAATTTAATCATGTATTTATTAATTAAACATCTTTTATTATACATATTTATAATTATATTATTAATTTACTTATCCTTATTATTTTGTAATATACTTTGCATATTATAAGGACATATTATTATTATTATTATTATTATTAAATTACAAATTAAAAAAACTATTCATAAAATATAAATAACAAAAACTTTTTTTTTTTCTATCAGTATTTTAAATATGATTTTTTTTTCTATCAGTATTTTAACATTTTATTATTGATTAAAAACACATCATTCATTCATTCATTTATGCATCCATCCAGTAACTCTTTGTTTGGTCCCCAGTTTTCCAGATGTTCAGGTTTGAGGTCCATCTGAGAATTACAGACGAGACAGGGCAACACATTCAGCACATGACAAGCGGGTCAGGAGACCCTTCTGACGGTTTCCTGCTCTCATCCTTGTTTGAAAACAACAAAAACATAGTGGTCGGGGGTTCCAATCCACTTTCCAAATTCGCCAGGGACCCATTTGATGTGAGTTCCCACTCCAGAGCTGTCCTGTCCAGTTTGGTCGGAGATGAACTCTGTTGCTCCTTAGTGGACGACCTTGTGTCCCACGCAACCGAGTGTCTCAATGACACTGAAGACCTCTATATCGGAGATCACTCCATGTGGAATCATGGATATGACTGGAGCATATTAGGAGGATCAGAGAGGAAATGCGCCGAGAACACCTGCACATTTACTGCACATGTGTCCGGGTTTTCAGCAAAGGAGTTTGTAAAGCATCAGAAGCCCATCGGTGATCCTGATTCATGTAGTTCATCTACAGAGGATGTCCGAGCTCCATGTCAAGTGCAGTCAGTTGGTCAGTTCTCAGACAGTGAGTTCAGCTGGGGAAGCACAGACAGCTCTTGTTTTGAAGGAGAACGAGAGGAGAATGACAAACTCTGGGACCTTCTAACCAGCTCGACGGATCCATATCACCCTCTACACTTCAAAGCATGTTTGTCCAGTGCGGTTCCTGAAAAAAGCAAACCACAGGTGGTTTCAAAGGCTGAAAGTCCCACTGTATCACAGTCCACTGTGTCCACAGGCTCCGATTCTTCCAAACCAGGTTCTGAAGATGAAGAAGAAGAGGCCTTATGGAGGTCCCTTTCTCAGAATGATGACCCATATCATCCACTGAATTTCAGAGCCCCTCTTCAAAGCTCACCAGCAGCACCAATACATGACTCGCCCAGTGACAACACACAAAATCAAACCGATAGACTCTTAAAATCTTCAAGGCACTCAAAGCCGCCGTTACCGCCAAGTAAAGTTGCTCGCCATTGCTGCCACAAATTACCCGTTGAGACATTATCAGTGGTGCCATGGAGAAGACATGTTGGTCTTACTGCTGTTCAGGGCAACCAGAGGAAATGTTGCCCTTGTTAAGAAGGTAATTATCAGTCTAAAGGTGTGGTCACTCTTGTTTCGCGATTAGGAATTTCCATTTCTCCATGCAGATTTTGCCACACTGACCGATAGAAAGCTGCTTGGTTTGAAAGTGATTTTTGTGTGAGCTGTGCTTCATACGTCGCAACACTATTGACCTTTTTGCATGCAAAATTTTGGCAAAAATTCGCTAATCTGACCGCACCCATTATGGCGCTTTAGACAACATGTCAGCTGACAGTCATTGCTTGATAACAGCATGTTGCTAATGTTTTCCAGGTGAAATTTTCTCCCATCGTACAAGTCCACAAGATGCAAGCTTGGTCCTTTGCTTTTCAAGCATCTCGTAAGGGACCGTGGGAGGAGTTTGCACGGGACAGAGACCGTTTCCGAAAGAGGATCAATGAAACTGAGAAGGCCATTGGCTACTGTTTAAGTTTGTCACACAGGGAAAAGCTGTGGGCCTGTAAGGACAGCATACAGAAGAAGTAGCCAGCCCTTGATCTGCGAAAGGGGTTTCTGATTGTAACTATTGATCTTATATTCCCCTGGCCAGCCTCTAGACTGATATATTGATTTAAATTGACATTTTTACCTCACTGCTGTGTCCCAACACACATTGTACCTTGACTGCTACTGAATGTTACTACTGCTGTTGCTACTGATTTATTTTTTTGCTGTGCCTTACAGACTCTTCAGTGTGACTGATCACACATATATTTTTAACACAAATTGTTGATATGTTGGAGTACTTAACTAGTGTTTTTTTTATTTTATTTAAAGAGATAGTTCACTCCAAAATGGCATTCCAAACCTGTATAACTTTCTTTACGTGAAACACAAAAGAAGACTTTTTGAAAAATGACATGGCCTTTTTTCCCTGTACAACGAAAGTCAGAGGGTTGTTGTTTTGTTCAGTGAAAATAGCTTTTATTTTTTTTTTTTTTTTTAAATATCTCCACTTGTGATTCACAAAATAAGAAAGTCACATTGGTTTGGAATAATATGAATATTTTTTGGGTAAATTGTACCTTGTTTATTCCAGTGGTTTTAAATGGCATGAAAATAGGCTGCTATTATTATTATAAGTTGAAGAAAATGAAAAAAAAAAAAATGTAACAAGGTCAAGTTACATTGCACCTCAATGTTTACATTTTTCTATATATAGATATATATTTGTTCAAATACACTTCCGTTAATAAGTTTTGCGGTCAGTGAGATTTTTTTATGCTATTTATAATTTTTTAATACTGTTAATTAATACTTTTATTCTGCAAGTGTACATGAAATAAAAAGTGACTGTAAAAAACATTTATATTGTTACAAAATGTTTATCTTTCTAATAATTGTTTTGTTCAAACATATCACAGTTTCTTCAAAATTATTAAGCAGCACAACAATTTTCAACTCTAATAATAATAAGAAATGTTCATTAAGCAGCAAATCGGCATATTAAAATGATTTCTAAAGAATTGTGACAGGATAACAGGAATAAATAAATGTTTCAAATATAATTAAATATAAAAGTTATTTTAAATTGTAAAAATATTTTACAAAATTACTGTTTAACTGAATTTTGATTTTTTTTAAATTGATGAGCATAAGCAACTTCTTTCAAAAACATTTTAAAAAATCTTACTGACCCCAAACTTTGGAGCAGTAGTGCATATGTTGAAAATTACATCCTACACCGTTTGTCCTACAAAACAGATGCTGTTATATTATGTTTGCTACATTTGACTTCACTGATCATTGCAGTTTGTACTTGAGAATAAATTAAATGACAGCAAGTCTTTTGCTTTCCAGAAACATTTTTGTGTATGTTTTACACTATTACTCTGCAAATGTTCCATTATCACATCCTGCATTTGTTGAATATCCACTTGTTTCCTTGCACACTGTGTCCTGGCTCATTTGTTTTGGTTCATCATATGAGTTCATTGTGTCTCAGACTCTGAATGTAGAGGTGCAGAACTCCTGCGGGACCGTCATGTGCAGCCCATGTAAGAGAGGGTTAAAAACAAAGTGTGATGAAACTCTCTCCCTTGAGGAGAAATCAATTAGCATCTCCCCTCGACACATCAGCTGCAACACAAGCTTGCATGGTGCAAAGACAAGCAATCGTTTACGCAATCTTTCATGCTGTGACAGCAGACTGCAGGTGTAATTTAATGATGCTTTGTCCTTGACTTAATTAGATGCCATTTCAGACACATTTATTGATAATGTGAAGGTGGACACATGCTATTATGAAAGTGTTTAACTCTATATTAGCAGTGACAAGGCTGACTGGTTGTAATTTACTTTTTGCTTGTAGCAGTGTCTGATTGAAAGCAACAGATCTGAGAGCAGTTTGTGGGAGGGTTGCAAGGCGCCTTCACCCAGGTGACCTTGGTCTCTAGGCAACCAAGCACAGCACTATTTGGCAATGAGAGGATTGCATTTGATTGCAGCAGGGGCTGGTGTGTTGTGGGAGGGTGGCCAGCATGGCCCCAGCCTTTGTTACTCATCCTGGGGAGTCCAAAGCTTGAGAAGGAGGATCTCTGGAGTCTCAATTACAAAGCGCTGACTGCCTGATGCAATAGAGCAGTCAGCAGCCACAGTGTGTGAGACAAAAAAATAAAAAACGGTAGTCAGACACATCTCATGTTGCAGAGAATAATTCGAACTTGGTTGGTTATTACATAGTCACTTTTAAATTGTACTGAATCTCAGTAATGTGCACAGTCAGTGTACATGTAATGGTTAAAAATGTGAATCATTACAAATGGTGATGCTTCCCTGTCTGATATGTAAAAATATTTGAGTATTCAAATTAGATCCAGCAGCTGCACGGAATCATTTTGTGAATGTGAGTGAGAGGCCTAATCTTTTTGGTAATTGCTTTGTGTTTGTATGTACTGTTTAAAAGTTTGGAGTTTGTAAAATGTTGTAATGCTTTTCATTATTTTAATGTTTAATGTGCTTACAATTTTTTTTTTGAGAAAATTGTGATTCTATTTTTTCATGATTCTTTGATGAATAGAAAGAAAAAAAAGAACAGCATTTAATTGAAATAGAAATCTTTTGTAAAAATCTTTATTGTCAATATAAACCACCATTATATAAAATACATAAATATATAATATAAAAATTATGTGTGTGTGTATGGTGCCTTATGAAAGTATTCATTTCCCTTCATTTTTTTCACGTTTAATGCTGCTTCCTCATGTCAAACTGCTTTTTTTTTTTTTTTTTTACATCAATCTACCTTCCATACACCATACTGACAAAGCAAAAAACTGATATGTGGCAACTTTGCAAATGTATTAAAAATGAAAAACCTAATTAAGTACTTCGAATAAATATTCATACCCTTAACTCAGAAGTTGAAGCACCTTTACAACCTCAAGTCTTTTTTGTTTGATGTGACAAGCTTTGCACATCTGCATTTGGCAAATATCTGACATTCTTCTTCTCATCTCTTCACCTCTCAAACTCTGTCAGGTTGGATGGGGGCAACGCACATTTTCAGGTTCCTCCAGAAAGGTTTGATTGGGTTCAAGCTCAGGCTGTGGCTGAATGGGCCACTCAAGGACATTCACAGAGTTGTCTATAAGCCACTCCTGCTGTGTGCTTCGGGTCTTTGTCCTGTTGGAAGGTGAACCTTCTGCCCAGCTTCTGTATGCTGTCTGGACTAGGTTTTCATCTCAGTATTTTGCTGTGTTGAGCTTTCCTTCTACTCTTACAAGTCCCCCAGTCCCTGCCGCTGAAAAACACCAGCACACTTTACTGTTGGGATGCTGAATAGGGGTTGAATCTTTATTTAGCTGCCTCTCTATAAAATCAGACTACCATTAACATCAAACCAGATTGCTAAAAGCTGTACATATACCAGAGAATGAATGATATAGTTCAGTGTAGCCTGCATACATTTCTTGAAATAATATTTTGGAACAGCAGCTCTCTGTATGTTCACTCAGGCTGTTACATGTGGCACAAATGAAGGAACCAGAGCAGAAACCTTTAATTCAGGTTCATACAGTTCATCTCTCTTCAGTGGTTCGCTGTATGTGCTGCATGACAACCAACACAGGGTGGGACCACTGAGCATGTGTTGTATCCATCTTTATATATTTTTTTCATAACCTGAATTAAAATATGAAGCTACCTAAGTACAACCAGACTACAACGATATTTTAAGTTTTTATTAAAAAAAAAAAAAAAAACCTGAACTAAATATATTAATTTGTATATACAGGTCCTTCTCAAAAAATTAGCATTATTTTCCATAATGTAATGATAAAAATTAAACTTTCATATATTTTAGATTCATTGCACACCAACTGAAATATTTCAGGTCTTTTATTGTTTTAATACTGATGATTTTGGCATACAGCTCATGAAAACCCAAAATTCCTATCTCAAAAAATTAGCATATCATGAAAAGGTTCTCTAAACGAGCTATTAACCTAATCATCTGAATCAACTAATTAACTCTAAACACCTGCAAAAGATTCCTGAGGCTTTTAAAAACTCCCAGCCTGGTTCATTACTCAAAACCGCAATCATGGGTAAGAGGTTAACCCAGAAGGCCATCATTGACACCCTCAAGCGAGAGGGTAAGACACAGAAAGAAATTTCTGAACGAATAGGCTGTTCCCAGAGTGCTGTATCAAGGCACCTCAGTGGTAAATCTGTGGGAAGGATAAAGTGTGGCAAAAAACGCTGCACAACGAGAAGAGGTGACCGGACCCTGAGGAAGATTGTGGAGAAGGACCGATTCCAGACCTTGGGGGACCTGCGGAAGCAGTGGACTGAGTCTGGAGTAGAAACATCCAGAGCCACCGTGCACAGGGCGTGTGCTTTTGAACCAGAAACAGCGGCAGAAGCGCCTGACCTGGGCTACAGAGAAGCAGCACTGGACTGTTGCTCAGTGGTCCCAAAGTACTTTTTTTTCGGATGAAAGCAAATTTTGCATGTCATTCGGAAATCAAGGTGCCAGAGTCTGGAGGAAGACTGGGGAGAAGGAAAATGCCAAAATGCCTGAAGTCCAGTGTCAAGTACCCACAGTCAGTGATGGTCTGGGGTGCCATGTCAGCTGCTGGTGTTGGTCCACTGTGTTTTATCAAGGGCAGGGTCAATGCAGCTAGCTATCAGGAGATTTTGGAGCACTTCATGCTTCCATCTGCTGAAAAGCTTTATGGAGATGAAGATTTCGTTTTTCAGCACGACCTGGCACCTGCTCACAGTGCCAAAACCACTGGTAAATGTTTTACTGACCATGGTATTACTGTGCTCAATTGGCCTGCCAACTCTCCTGACCCTGAACCCCATAGAGAATCTGTGGGATATTGTGAAGAGAAAGTTGAGAGACGCAAGACCCAACACTCTGGATGAGCTTAAGGCCGCTATCGAAGCATCCTGGGCCCTCCATTACACCTCAGCAGTGCCACAGGCTGATTGCCGCCCATGCCACGCCATTTCTGCAAAAGGATTCCCGACCAAGTATTGAGTGCATAACTTAACATAATTATTTGAAGGTTGACTTTTTTTTGTATTTAAAAACACTTTTCTTCTATGGTCGGATGAAATATGCTAATTTTTTGAGATAGGAATTTTGGGTTTTCATGAGCTGTATGCCAAAATCATCAGTATTAAAACAATAAAAGACCTGAAATATTTCAGTTGGTGTGCAATAAATCTAAAATATATGAAAGTTGAATTTTTATCATTACATTATGGAAAATAATGAACTTTTTCACAATATGCTAATTTTTTGAGAAGGACCTGTAGATAGCATAAGTAAAATATAAATATAAAGTTTTATATATATATATATATATATATATATATATAATAATATATATATATATATATATATATATATATATATATATATATATATATATATATATATATATATATTGATTTTGATTATGTACTCTTTTACATTCACTATGCATCTTTTAGGGTCTTCAGTAAACTTACCAAAAAATGTAATTGAATTTATTAAATTATTTTGATGAAATTATATTTAGATAATTCCACATTGAAAATGGTAATTATATATGCAACATATTTCATCCTCTGAAGAAATATAAGGAACTTTATGAACCATTAGAATATAAACAATATGAGCAATTGGAAACATGGCACAATTGTTTTTTAATGTATTTATTATTTAAGTAACACTACCATATTAGTGCCTCAAGCCAAGGTGCCAGATACTACCAGATCCTTGCGAGAAGCTAGGCGTGGAGAGGCCGAGACAGGCATGTTTGGGGCAGCTGTGACAGGAACCAAAAATTGTTATTATTATAATACAATTAACATTTATTTCTGGAATAAAACTATTTGATAGCTAAATATTGTATGTAAAATAATGATACCTCAAGACCATCCAAGCGTCTCTCTTCATAGATGGCGCCGTATCTTGAGGATCACCATGCTTGGGCTAAAAATGTCTATTAAAAGATAAATAATTTTAGTTAACATGAAATTTCAAGCACTGACAGCGGTGTGTGCAAATGTCTGGGGGTTATGGCAGTAAACCCACCCTCAACTGTCATGTCACTTTGTTAATATTAACTGAAGCTGCACTGGCTGGTCCAGGTCCAGGGATTTGGACCTGATTTGCAGGGGAAGGACTTCAAGACCCCTGAAAGAAGCTTGGTCCTCCCTCCGCTTGCTGACCCAGACTCAGCTTCTCAAAACATTCCTTCCTCGTATCAGTAACTAATAACTTTTGCTTTATACTGACACGCCTCTAGGTGTCACAATACGACCACATCAAAATATAGAGTGAACCTTTTATGTACAGTACTGGCATCCCTAATAAATAATCTTTGCAAAAGATCCATGTCTACTGTGAAGATCACAAAGAAAATGTGTTAATATACGTTATGTTTAAACATATGAAAGTAATTTTAAGTGGATCAGGTAGAAATAACATAGGCTAACAACGGCACAATATATTTTATTGTAAATATGTAAAGTAACTATGAGTAATACAACAGGCAGGTTGCCAAGTCTGTGGAACTGTTGCAGATGGTAAGTGGAAACAGGTAATCTGGCTACTATTTTCTATGGAAATTTACAACTGGAGTAGTATGTCCAAAGAAATAAGAAAGAAAACACACACACAACCACAATAATTCCAAGCAGGATAGATATAAATAAACAACCACAATAAATAACTAAAATAAAAAACAAATAAATAGATAATCAGTATAGGCTATTGCAGTTTAAGTATTGTAAAGAGTTTTAAGACACTCTTCTTTCAGTGCTTTACTGATTAAAATAAATTATCAAGTCATTTTTAAATGTCACAAAACTTACAGAATCTTTATCAAATCTGCATTTGTGTAAATAAAGCTTAACTAACCTATGGATAAGAAGCGGAACTGTATGCGTTTATCTTACACAGACCTGGCAACCCAAAGGCTATTCTGCAACAAAAATCACACAAACAGCAGAATCTAATAAATAAATAAATCAATGCTTTGAAAGACATGCATAGGGAACATTCAATGCATTGGAACACCAAGCACTACAAAACAAATACAGACAAGTGTTGACTAAATCTGTTTGGACTAAAAAAATACAAATATTATTATAATTATTATATGATATCTCAAGACCGTGAGCAATGGATTTCTCTACGTTGCAGGACGATAGTCTGTATTGTAAGGAATTTATCTTTTTTTGTCGGCCAACCTTAGTCACTGAAAGCCAAGTGCAAAGTTAGCCCTCCCCTTTAATCGCCTTTTGCCCGAGCGCTGCAAAGGAGGACAGCGCGGAGGGAATATGAGGTAGACGGGACTTTACACGGGAATAATGGCGGCGCCGCTCCGGCGGGACACCTTACCTGAGAACTACTGTTACGGGGTGTGCTGCGACGGCAGGGTCTTTTTCATAAAGTGAGGATATATGCTTAATATGACATTAGTAAGAATTTCTTTCTCATACCGTTCGAGTGTTTCCCAGCCAATTGCATCGCTAACAGGTGGTTTGTTTTCCTGTCAGCGATGAGACGAGAAGCACTTCTTGGCTTCATCCCTGCACTGGTGAACCTGTCAATTCTGGACACATGATCCGATCCGGTAAGTGCATTCATGCTTCCATTTAGCTTTAGAGATTTCAGTATTTAAGTGATATGTCGGTGTTGCATAGGCTACCATGAAAGAATAAATGAATGCTAAAAGTTCCGCAAACGTGCTATTTTTCTCGCCTCCTAGATCTACCCACAGGTTGGGAGGAAGGATTTACGAAGGAAGGAGCGAGTTTCTTCATTGAGTAAGTGGATGTGTTTACAGTAATTACACCTCACTGCGGTCCTGTAGTGCGTCAGGTGAATTACAGGTCATAAGCGCGCTTAATGCTAGTAGTCTTGCTCCTTCCTGATCAGGAAAGAATGAATAGTGAGAATTGTGCATGAGGGGTATCAAAGGTATGAAACATGCATCGTTATTGTCCTTGAAGCCCTGGCATTGAAGAACAAAGTCTACAGAACAGAATAGGTGTACAACGCCCCTTTTAGTTTACAGTTGATGTTGGCTTGATGTCAAAACCCGAGCTAATTTCTCAAAATGTTTTTAGAATGTCTTTCAAGGATGCTTTATGCACACACATTAAGAGTAAGTGTTGAAAATTTTAAAAACCTGTGCGCTGTAAAACCAAAAATAACTAAAACCTAAAAATATCTCAAATACAATACATACATACATACATTATGAATACAGTATGTAAGCTATATAAACCTTCTGCTATTGCAAGTCTGAAGGCATTTGCGACAATGGAGGTGCTTTATGCAGGTGTTTGTTTGCAGCAGTCGAACAGATTTGCTGATAAGTCACTTTAGCCAAAATGTAGCAAAATTTCACAGACAAAAAAGGTCTAAAAATTAACATAAAAAAATCTGCATGGAGATATCTAAGTTCTCACTAGTGTGGATTCCTATTGAAATGACTGCATTGTGTGACTGCAATTCCCCTCCATATTGTTCAACACCATTTTCAAAGGCCGCCCATAGAAGGTAAGATGGTTCCTTCAGTATTTCTTCTAAGGATGAGTGGAAGAAATCTCTGAATAAACATAGATGGAGTCACTGTCAGGCTGGTTAGATTTTAACTCATGAAGTGCTGATTTGGGGATGAATTTGGCATTAAGCTGCAGGTCACATCAACACACATGCAAAGTTGCTGATCATATACTTGCAATCAAAGCTGTGATCTTGTATGAAAGAGTGAAAGACAGTCAGTCAATGCCTTTGTCTGCAGGACTGTATGTATTTGCTGACAAATCCAAAATGCATCACATGACATTCACGCGCCAGTCTGTTTTGAGGATCTCTTGCATGGCTGGAGCCTGTTTGATTAAAGACAAACAGGATGCAGTAGTGACTTCCTACTGTAGCTCTCCTGACTGACTCTGGATAGTGTGACTTTTAATGTGATTAGGGAACACAAAACTGATTGAAACTAAAAGACACAGGGGTTGGACAAAATAATGCAAGCACTCATTATTATAGAGGTTAATATAATTTTTGTAGGCTTAAATAATAAAAAAAAAATATTGCAATTATCTTTTTTCATTTTGTCATTTTTTGTTACTCTCTGGGGTCTTTCAATATATGGATTTAGCAGTTGCAGTGTTTATGGCAGTATTTCTTCATCTTTTTATAAATGTTTTAACCTCACATCATACAATACAACCAGAATATGCTATGTGGCAGTATTTCTTCATCTTTTTATAAATGTTTTAACCTCTCATGATCCCAGACCCAACAGAAAATCAATCTAACAAACATTCAAGTGGTTGAATCAGGCTCATGGCAGAGAATTGAAACATTATGATCATACTTTCAAAAGCTATGGCTATTATGCAGGCCCACCAATGGCATTCGGGAATCCCAGCAGTAGGAGTGTCCGATCATGCAACAACAAAACCTTGTGCAATAAAGAGGAAATAAACTTGTGATCCTCTGGATCAAGTAAATAATTAACTTTAATAAGTTGCTGAAAGTGAGCTGTATTGTTTATGAGGGAATGCTGTCTTTACTCAGGGTATGACGTAGATTTAATATGTATTGTGACTGATGGTCTGCCTATCTGCCGAATATTGTGGAGCTGAAAGATGGACTCTAAAAAATGCTGGCAGCACTTGATGAAGCCACATCTGATGCCTATTGTGCCTTGTCCACCGCTGCCCATAAATCCAGTGTTTAGGAGTCCCTAGTTACAATGTGATATAGAATACATTATAATATGTGTGTGTGTGTATGTATGTATGTAAATAATATACAGCAATATAATTGAAATCATTTAAAAGTATGGAGTTAATGGGGTCATATGATGCTTTTTTAAAAGATCATTATTTTTTGTATTTGGTGTAACAGAATATGTTTGACATGCTTTAATGTTCAAAAAACATTCTTTTTCAAATACTGTACATTATTGTAGGTCCTCTATGCCCTGACTCTCTCTAACGGGTCATTTTTCTACAAAGTCCCCTCCTTCTGACAAGCGCAGTCTGCTCTGATTGGCCAACTGAACCAGTGCATTGTGATTGGCCGAACACCGCAAAGGGGAACAGAGTCGCATGACAGATACGGCCCCTTTCCCTAATCGCGAGATTCATCTTTCAAAATAAATGTAAAGACAGCTAATAATGTCCTTAGTTTTACCATCAGTTCAAGCCTGAAAGGGGAACAGAGTCGCATGACAGATACGGTGATGAAGCTCCTATGTGTTTGCAGTACACAAGCCATGGACGGTTAAGACAACTGACTCCACTGTGTGACCCTGTCTCTCTCTCTCTCTCTCTCTCTGTCTCTGTCTCTCTCTCTGTCTCTCTCACACACACACGTGCACGCACACACATACACACACATGCAAGACATGCAAAAGTCTGCATTTGAACAGTCAATAGCAAATACTTAAACTAATAACAAAACATACTTACAGTAGCTGATTCAGGAGCGCCAGATTGTCGTAGCAAAGTCAGAATTACCTCCTCTCCTAGGTTAACGAAAACAGTCGTCCATAAAAATGCATTGCTGTTCTGTTGTACGTAATCTTAAAGATTCCTAAATGCATCTACTTTCGGAAGGCAAAATAAAGTGCTTTTGCTTTCACCTAGATACAAACAGCATCTTCCTGACATGGCTGCTTCAACACTTACTGCGGTTCATGAAGCCACGCCTTCTTTCTTTGCGTAAACATTTGGGCGGTATTATGCAAATATGTCCACATAGTGACATAGAGATGTGGGGGCGTGTTTGAATGAGCCGTTTCAGGGGGGCGTGGCAGAGTCTTAACTTTGATAAAGAATATCTCTTTGGATTTGAGACTTTAGTCTTTGCAACTTTACAGATCTTCTTCATGCACCAAGAGCTTGTAACACTCCAAAGAGAAAGGAAAAAATTAAATCGCATCATATGACCCCTTTAAGTTTTTTAATGTTTTTGAAAGAAGTCTCTTATGGTTACTATTTTTTTCTTATGCATTTATTACATCAATAAATAAAAACAGTAATATTGTGAAATAATATTACCATTTAAAATAACTGTTTTCTGATTAGTGCATTATGGGACTGTATTCAGTGAAAACACCTTATTGTTTTTTTTATTTACTACATGAACCCTTGTTGGTTTAAACTGCTTTCTTTGCAATATATTGACTTTTTTTTGCCCACATGGTGTTGGTTTACGCTGATTCGTTTTAGTCAGATAGTATGTTATGTAAAAACAAGAATATTCTTTTTCTGATGATATCTTCTCTTTTTTCTTTTCCTCCATGCTAAATTATTAGGATTTTTTTGGTCCTCATCATCATAGTTGGGCACGATACAGCAATGCAATAAATTGATCAAGGCTACTGTGTAATTGTGTCCAAACTCTACACATTGCATTTTAGGGGTGGTAAATGGAGCAACTGCTTTGCAAACAAAGTGCAGATGTGACAAAGGAACTATTTGCTACTAGGCTTCTCAAACATAAATCTTTAATATCAATAAGTGCAAAACTCTTCTCAGAGAGCACTTATTGTAGTCTTTAAGCGCAGACTGGTAAATACACATTCACACTGACTTCCTGTGTGCAAGTGCACCAGTCTGTAGTTACCCTAACAGTCAGCAGGGGTTGTAAATGGCAATCTGACCTGTAGAAGAATACAGTGTATTCTCATGAGTCACGTTTTTTGGTTCTCAATAGTTTTCGATCATATGTTATGGATATTACAGATCATTGTCAGTTGTATAAATGTAGATATAGCTCATATCTCGCATGAGTGTCTGTGTTAAATAATCTGAAACTGTTTTTTTTTTTTTTTTTTTTTATCTGAAACTGTTTTTTTTTTTTTTTTTTTTTTTTTTTTTTTTGTTTTTGTTTAAATTTGTCATTATTGACTTCAAGCTCCATAGCAACTAAATGATTAATCAATGCACAGCTTAGACCCTGCAGGTATGAAACCAGGATGTTTCTCTGGCCTAAAGGGGGACGTGAGCCATGCAGCTCAGTGTGGTTCATATTAATGAATAAATGGTTCATCAATTAAATAATGATAAATGATAATAGATGAGTGAGCTTTTCTGAGCTATTACATATTAAATGTGCTCCAGGCTGTGAGAGTGGGAGAAATCCAACCTGAGAGCACATTGTCTTTTGTAACTTGATTCTCGCATATCCTGTCTTTACTGTTCACACTTGAATTGCAATCTCCATCACCGAGGGAAGTGTGAGGCAGTTACGTTTGTTTTTTTTTATTGTTCTGAGTTTGAGGTCAAAGTCTGTGTGGAACCGAGTATTTTTTTAAAACACTTGGTTGACAAAGTTAGTGACCTTCATGAAGAAAATTTTTAGACTGCAAGCCTGAAAATGGTTTGATATGTGAGAGATAATGAGTATGAGGAAACATACTCATACAACACACTGTGTTCAGTGGTTTGGAGACAATTAGACATTTCAGACAATTCGGATATGTTTATTTCCCAAAAGTGATTTCGGAAAAGCAAATAACTGTGTCATATCACAGCTTTTGTTAGGTCACTGAGGGCAATGACCAACTAGTTCCTTATACAGCTATAACAGAAATGAGGATGAATACAATAAATACATGTTCTTGTGTCTTGAAACTGCATGGTGAAGTAGGTGAAGGTGAGGATCCAAATGCAGTAGTTTATTGAATTCGTAATCCACAAACATAATCCAAAGGCAGGAAAAGGTCACGCACAAACAGGCAGCCAAAAAAATAGAGGGTCTAATCAAACAGGCAAATAGAGTAATCCAGAAAACAGGCAGAATAACAAGACCAGGAACAAACGACACCAGTGAACCAGGGTAAAGGCTTAGAATGCAGTAAATGGACACACACAGTACAAGACTTTTGCAAAAAACAAGAATGACGTTGAGACACGGTTGAATATACGGGTGAGCTAACCATGCTAATGAGACAAAGGTGCCAACACTGAGGGCTGATGAGACCGAGCCGAGGATTATGGGACTGAAGTCCTTGAGGAGATTGCCCCTTAGTGAATTGAAATTGAATCCTTGACAGTTCTTTGGTAAATAGATGCCTTTTCTCGGTGTGTAGCCCAAATATATAGGCTTTTCTAATGGTCGCAGGCTATCTACAACTACCTTCAATATTTGTTTTATGAAAATTAATACGGTTATTCAGCAAGGACCATTACATTTATCAACAGCAACAGGAAAGAACAGAATCTTGCAATTGGGCCTTTCCTAATAATGTTTTAATTAGCAAGTTTTTTCACGATAAATGTGGCTAAAGTAAGACAGTCCCTCAGAGGTAGCGTCTTGGAAAGATGGCGGGGTCACCGACTCTTTGCATAAAGGAAAATGCTACAAAACTGCTGCTCTGAAAAGAGCTGTTTTTTTGCTACTGTCTCTCTCTGGCGCACCATGCGGGGCCCAGGTACGCCGGGGCCGCATCTCCCGGTGGACAACGCGGCCGCAGGGCTCCCAGTACCGAAAAAATCTTCTTTATCAATCCCCCTCGCGGCGAACCCGCGAGACTCCCTACTGCCCCCACCCGCGCTGCAGAATTACTAGGTCTGCTTCCCACGTAAGATTTTTTCTTAGTTACTAGTCACCATTTGTCATTATTTCCAACTAAGTGCCAGGCCAGCACCATAACTATAATCCAGCCTACGAGACTTCACGCTTCACACATGCATTGTCTACATAAAAGCACAAAAGAAATAGCCCCAATAATTTTCAGTGAAAAGGAGACATTTACCCATTTATTAATAAATGCTATCTTATCGGCCAAGATGAAACGCTTATGCAAAGCTTGACTCTTCCATATGGACGCCAGCCTAAACAGGAAATACAACTCCTTCATAGATTATAATGCTTGCTTAAATTCCTACTAAAAGACATTTCCCAAGCTTTCTGTAGATATATTTTTCATGTATGTGAGACGCCTACAATTTCAGTTATTTCATTATTAGGAAAAAAATTATTTGACGTAGAGGTAAGGCCTTCCTGTCATGCATTAATTTATCTTTGCACAAGTTCACTTAAATACATTAATAATCTGGCTATTTTGTATATACCATAAAGCAAATTATTTTTTACATGTAAATTATCCAAAAATAAAACCAAACAAGATTCAAATAAGATAAAATATGTATACAGAATAAATAAGGCACTCAGCATCATGCAGAGAGCAAAATCTTGCACTGATATTTCCATTTGAATATTATAATAAACCTGCATTTAAATGCGGCTGCAATCATTTTATTTTATTTTATCATTTATTTTTACTTTAATTTAAAATTATGCTAGAAAGCGCTGAAGACTGCAATTTTAAAATCAGTTGTCAATTAGTGAAGCTCTTTTTTTTTTTACATCTTTTTTTTTACATCGTATGCACTTAGCTGACAAGTGAGACGCCTTTACTAATCCATCCATTCTTTAGTTTGCAATGGATTTGTTAAACTGCAAGTAGTTTAATTTTATTCGCTTCTTTGTCTTAACTAGGCCTAAATAATGTGGTTTAAATTATATAGCCTTACGCTTACTAAAATACAAAGAAGCACTTGAGAAAACGTGCCTATAGCCTTCCACAATAGCCATCACTTTTTAATGCCCGGGCTTTTAAAAGTAAACCACATTTTCTTTTTAATAAATATAATACATACCCTATATTATATAAATAATACTGTACATCATTTAAAATGTGCTCTAATCTAAAATATGGTGTAGAAAATATAAGCACAGCCTAGGGCTTGACATTTATCCTGCTTGAATCTCGTCTCAAAGAAACGACATATCTCTTCTATAAGGACTAAACTTTCATCTGTGAATATTAAATATTTTTTCTACATTTTCCCGACTGCAATCCTCAAATATAACACTCTCGTGAGGCAAAGCTGACGCCTATTTCCATAAAATGCGGCTTTGATGCCTTTGTTTGAAAAACCTGTATCGTTTTCACCTTGCGACGTGCCGCAATGCACTTTCTTTGCAGATTACAAGGGCGGTAACAGCCGGGCGTAGAAACGACGCTTTGGATGTCCACCTACTGTATGCATGGCAAATATATTGCAATATAATCTAAACTATCAAGTATGGACAATGGGGTCATATGATGCTTTTAAAGATCATTATTTTTTGCATTTGTAATAGGAAATATGTTGATATACAATGTTCAAAAATTATCTTTTCAACACTTACATTATTGTAGGTCCTCTACATGCCCTGACTCCCCTTAACGTCATTTTCTACAAAGTCCCTCTCCTTCCTGAAGTAGTCTGTTCTGACAACTGACCCAGTAACGCCTTTCTTCAACGCGAGATTCATCTTCAAATAAATGTAAGACAGCTAATAATGTCCTTAGTTTTACCATCAGTCAAGCCTGAAAAGGGGACGAGTCACCTTGACAGATCGGCTCTGATGAAGCTCCTATGTGTTTGCAGTAAACCAAGCCACGGGACGGTAAGACAATGATCCACTGTGTGGATCCCTGTTCCCTCTCTCTCTTCTCTCTTTCTCCTGCCTCTCTCTGTCCCTTGTTCTTCCTTGGTTCCCTCCTTTCTTCACACACACGTGCACAACACACATACACCACACATGCAAGAATGCAAAGTCTGCTTTGAACAGTGCAATAGCAAATACTTAAAACTAATAAACAAAACAATACTATGACAGCTAGCGCTGATTCAGGAGCGCTCAGATTGTCGTGAGCAAAGTCAGAGATTACCTCCTCTCCCTAGGTTCACGAAACAGTCGTCTATAAACCATGCATTGATGTTTGTTGTACAGTAATCTTAAAGATTCCCTAAATGCATCTACTTCGGAAGGCCAAATAAAAAAGTGCTTTTGCTTTCACTCTAGATACACACACAGCATCTTCCTGACATGGCTGCTTCAACACTAACTATCGGTTCATGAAGCCACGTCCTTCTTTCTTTACAAGTAAACATTTGGGCGGTAGTATGCAAATGGATGTCCCACATAGTGACATAGAGATGTGGGGGCCGATGTTGCTAATGGAGCCTGCTTCAGGGGGCGGCGTATGGCAGAGTCTTTAACTTTGATAAAGAATATCTCTTTGGATTTGAGACTTTAGTCTTTGCAACTTTACAGATCTTCTCATGCACCAAGAGCTTGTAATACACTCCAAAGAGAAAGGGAAAAAATTTAAATCGCATCATATATGACCTCTCTTTAAGTTTTTTTTTTAATGTTTTTTTGAAGAAGTCTCTTTATGCTTACTATTTTTTTTCTCTATGCATTTATTGTATTGATAAATAAAAACAGTAATATTGTGAAATAATATTACCATTTAAAATAACTGTTTTCTGATTAGTGCATTATGGGACTGTATTCAGTGAAAACACCTTATTGTTACTACATGAACCTTTGCAGTAAAACTGCTTTCTTTTTTTAATATATTTGACGTTTTTTGGACCACATGGTGTTGGTTTACAGCTTGATTCGTTTTATCAGATAGTATGCGTTATGTAAAACAAGAATTTCTTTTTCTGATGATATCTGCTCTTTTTTCTTTTCTCCATGCTAAAATTATTAGGATTTGGTCCTCATCATCAGTTGGGCACGATACAGCAATGCAATAATTGATCAAGGCTCTGTATTTTTGTCCAAAATCTACACATTGCATTTTCGGGGTGGAGTAAATGGAGCACTGCTTTGCAAACAAAGTGCAGATGTGCCAAAAGGGAACTGGGATGTGCTACTAGGCTTCTCAACACATAAATCTTAAATATCATAAGTGCAAACTCTTCTCAGAAGCACTCAATTGTAGAGTCTTTAGGCAGACTGGTAAATACACATTCATTACACTGACTTCCTGTGTTGCAGTGCACAGTTCTGTAGTTTACCTAACAGTCAGCGGGGGGGTGTAAATGGCAATCTGACTGTAGAAGAATACAGTGTGTATTCTCCACATGAGTCACGCTTTGTGGTTCTTTCCCAACAGGTTTCGATCAGCAATGTTATGGATATTTGCAGATCCATTTCGAGTGAACATAAATGTAGATATAGCTCATATCTCATGAGTGTAGTACATGCTTACCACAAATAAATAATTAATACTTTTTTTTCTGAACTTGTTTGTGGTTGAATTTCAAGCTCCATAGCCTAACCTAAATGATTAATCATGCACAGCTTTAGACTCCTCAGGATATGAAATAAGGATGTTTCACCTCCCCCTTTTTGGCCTAAAGGGGCGACGTGAGGCCATGCAGCTCAGTGTGGTTCATATTAATGAATCTCTTGTTGGAAATAAATGATAAATGATAAAGATGAGTGTGAGCTTTTCTGAGCCATTACATATTAAACTGTGCCTCCAGGGCTGTGCTGAGCGTGGGAGGAAATCCACGAGCACATTGTCTTTGTAACTTCTTGATTCTCAGATCCTGTCTTTACTGTTACTACTTGACTTGCATCTCCATCACCCTGAGGGGGGTGTGAGAGTTACGTTGTTTTTTTGATGCATGTTCCTGCGTTTTGAGTCAAAGTCTGTGTGGACCTAGAAAACACTTTTAAAAAACCTTTTTTTTTTGGTTGATTTTTGAAGTTATGCGTGACCTTCATGAAGAAAACTTTTTTAGCATCTGCAAGCACTTCATGAATGTGTTGATATTGTTTAGACGTGATACTTGAGCCCATGAGGAACATACTCATACAAACACACTGTGTTCAGGGGGTTTGATAGACAATTAGAACATTTCAGTGACAATTCGGATATGTTTGCTTCCAGAAATTATTTTCCTTTGGAAAGCAACATAACTTCAATCATCACAGCTTTTTGTTAGGTCACTGAGGCTATGACAACTAGTTCTATACAGCTATAACAGAAATGCGGTTATATAATACAGCAATTCAATACTACATGTTTTCGTCATGAAACTGCATGTTGTGATATCACCCACAGTGTGAGAGGGATCCAACACAGATGCAGTAGTTTATTGAATATAGTGCTGTTAATCCACAAACGCTTCCAAAACAACCAGAGGCAGGAAAAGGTCACGCAACAAACAGGCAGCCAAAAAAAAAAAAGTCAAAGTAAGGGGCTGGAGGCAAATAGAGTAATCCAGAAAAACAGGCAGAATAACAAGACCAGGAACAAAGACACCAGGGAACCAGGGGTAAAGGCTTAGAATTGCAGTAATGACACACACAGTACAAGACTTTGCAAAAGGATGACTGTGAGAACGGGCTTATATAGGGTGAGCTAACCATGCTAATGAGACAAAGGTGCAAACAATGAGGTGCTGATGAGACCCCCTTTCTTTCCTCCCCCCTTTTTCTTCAGCAGAGGATTATGGGAAATGAAGTCCTTGGATGGAGTGCCTTTGCGGACATGTTCAACAAGGGCATTCCAGCTGGTGATCTTGACAGTTCTTTGGTAAATATATGCCTTTTCTCGGTGTGTAGACAAAATAATTCGCAGGACATCACAGCAGGCTATCTACACTACCATTCAATATTTTTTAAGAAATTAATACTTTTTATTCAGCAAGGACCATTACATTTATCAAAAGTAACAGGAAAGAACAGAATCTTTGCAAATTGCCTTCCCTAATAATGTGTTAATTAGCAAGTTTCACGATGAATGTGGCTAAAGTAAACAGTCCCTCAGAGGGCGGGCTTGGAAAAGAGGGGCGGGGTCACCAGAACTCATTTGCATTTAAAGGAAAATGCTACAAAACGGCTTGCTCCGAAAAGAGCTGTTTTTGATACTGTAAAAGGGGTGTTGTTTTACACCACCATTGAGAAATTGTAACCAAACTACGTTACAGACTTTTCATTAAGACCCTAATGAATCATATCAACTTGTGGAAAATGGGCATCCGATGACACCTTTAAGATCTGATGTAAAAAAAAAATAAATAAATTCAATACTAAATTCATCAGGCATCAGAACTTTAAACTGCATGCGGAAAAGTGTGTATCTGAGAAAAATAAAACAGTCCTCAAACATACTTAATTACCTATTGATAATGGTAATGCATTTATTTATAATTTAACATAATTATTTATATTCATTAACCTATTTGAAAAGTAGGTATTAGGCTTCAAATTTATTAGATATAAAAAAATCACTTCCACACCACAAAAAGATAGTATAACAAAAAAAAAATTTTCACTCACACAAAAAAAAAAAATAAGCAAAATATAAATCTTCATTATGCTCATATATGATTGAAGATACTGTCAGAATTAACCCCCGAATGCTTTGTTTGCCATCGGAAGATACCATTATCACGAATTAACCTGCATTTTATCTGATTGCATTTCAATTTCTTTGCAGCTATTTTGTATCAGCTGTGCAAGACAAGTCAATTAAAATGACCCACAAACGACCCGAGAGAGGGTGTTCTTGATTAAAGGAAAATTTTCTTTCCATCTTTTTCAAACCTGGCCCCTATATCTAATACTGGTTAGAGGGCACTCCAGCACTTCAATCTAGTGGCGTCACCTTTCCAGTCTATTGACTTAGGCCTCACACATTAACCTGCACCTTCCACTGCATGCGACTCTCTTTTATCTGTAATCTCTCTATCCTACAGGACTACAGATGGTGATATCGTGAATTTGAACACTCCTTTCCCCTCAAAATGCTATTCTGTTTGTGCTATGTTTTCTCCGCCGCCTTTTATGTTGCTCAGATGATGTGAGACACGGGGGAAAAATCAAACAAATATCAAAACAATTGGTGCCTGCACTTCTGTTTTGTATCTTTCTACACGGTCAAAGCAAATATGCGTTTACTATATCACCCTTGATTAGTACTTGTTTGATATATGAGTGCTCTTTGATAAGTCTCTCTATTGTTCTCACAGCATGGCATGCATTCATAATGGAACAGCTGCTTCTCTGTCATGGTTGGTTGTGCGGTATTTCTAGTGTGCTTGTGGGCTGTTATCTCGGCGGTAGTGATTCTGTAGGACAGTGGAGCACTAGCCGGAGGTGCTGGGACAAAAGGAGAAATTGAGAGGGCAGATGCGGCTATATGCTAAAGGGGACCTGCTTTGTGGAAACGTGGACGGCGCTGGGTTTTCTGACCTCCCTGTGCGCCTCCCCTAATGCATTAGCACATTGCATCTTAGGTGCAGCATCAGATCGAGAGTGTCCTGACCATGGGCAGACTTAGGACAGGGCAGAGACCAGGAGCAAGTGCGGACAGAGACTGGCCAGGAATGTGTCCTGAGTGGGTTGTAAAGGGGACTTGGGTCATGAGACGGGGTGCTGGCTAGATACAAGCTGGCATGGCCGTAAGACGGACCAGTAGCCATCTTGGGAATAGAAAGGTACATGTCCGACACCATTCCTGACTAGTTTGGGGAGATGAGGTGCAGCCTTGGCACTAATGTTTATATTTTAAAGGTTTAGCATTGCATTCTGTTGTGTATTGAAAAAAGTGAAGCTTAACAACCAACACTGTTCTTGCACTGCTTTTAGTACTTGAAGAGTGTGCTAGTGAAGAGGAACTGGTTTCTGGACTGCAGCCTGCTGATCTGGTGCCTGTTTTAACTCATAGTTACTTTTAGGGAGGCAAACAGGCTCTTGGACAATTCATCCAATAAATGTAATCGTATGAGAGATGACTGGCCTCCCAGGTACACAGATGGGAAGTGGGAATATTGATTAGATAAGTTTTGTTTTGATATTGAAACTGAATAACAGCAGTTTGCATGGAATGTTATTTTGTGCAGCTATCTGCATGCAAAAATCGATTGCATAAAATTGTTTTTCAGTTCAAAATTTCAGTAGTTAATATAATGTTAGGTTATAAACTTTGTATTGTCATTTTCGGCTGCGTCTGCCTGTTCCTGTTTTCCTTATAGGGTTTGTTTTACTCGCTCATCTTTTTGTCACGCCTTAATTTTTAGTTTAGTTTGCTGTACACAGACGCGAAATGTTTCAAGTCTCCGCCACCGCCCTGTACCACCCTGGCATCACGGTTAGGCACGTCAGTGTAAGCTGCCCTATGTGTTAAGTTCTCCGGTAATGATTTCAGTATACTGTCCGGTTATTGTTGGTGTTATGTTTTTGCTGTGGTTATTGCAGTCCTTGTACCCTTTGTGTGGATTAAAATTAAAGACGTTTATTTGGATTATCCTTTGTCTTCATCATCTTCCTTGGAGCTCCGTAAGAAAAGGGGGGGGGGAATAAATGACCTTAAACTGCCGCACCCAATTAATGTAGCCCGAAGGGCGTGTCTCTTAGCTTCAGGGGCTTCCTCATTTTCATTTTTAAGAGGATGTGACATGGAGGAGTATGTCGAGGTTTTTGGAGTTATTGCATCTCAGCCAAGATGTGATGACCTTCATCTAATGGATTGGTACTCAGTGTGGGCTGGAACAAGTATCTGCTTCCTCATGCCAGAGCTGATCCGTGCGGGTGTTGCTTGAGAAATACATAAACTTTCGCACTGTGGATCACCGGATCAACCATTTACCATGGACCAAAGCAGAAGCCCAGCCCGATGTCCACGAGTCCAGTCTACCCCATGTGACGCGGAGCTGTTCACTGCGACTGTCAGAGCTGCAGCACCAGATCGGACAGAGAGCCAAGCGCATGCCTGCTGTCGGTGAGCCCAGTTGCCATTCAGGAGCGACAGAGCTGACAAATCACACCCCGGAACGTGTGCCTCAAGAGTCTGACCAGGTGCTGAGACCGACAGCGCAGTGATGGTGGATACAGCTTTGGAGATCACAGGGGCTAATGAAAGCCATTTATTTACCTTGTATTTACCATGAGCCACCGCGGAGGGTGATCAAGAAAGTTGGCATGGCCGAAGACTGACAGGTCATCTTTGGAATAGCAGGTACATGTTTCCGACACCACGTCGGATCATTTGGGAGATGAGGTTGCGCTGCTTGGCACTAATGTTTATAAATTTAAAGGTAAGTATTGCATTCTGTGTGTACAACAAATTGAAGCACACCAACACTGTTCTTGCAGTGTTTAGTACTGATAGTGTGCTATGAGGACTGGTTTCTGGACTGCAAGCCTGCTGATTCTGGTTACCAGTTACTTTTAGGGAGGCAAACAGGTTTGGACACCAATTCCAATAATGTCCCTTAAGAGAAGGATGACTGTTCCACAGTCTCAACACAGATAATGAATAGGGATTGAGGTGTTGTTGGGGGACCTGCGGAAGCAGTGGCTGAGACCCCCACCCCCCCCCACCCCCTCTGGAGTAGAAACAACCATAGCCACCGTGCACAGGCGTGTGCTTTTTGACCAGAAACACGGCAGAAGTCGCCTGACCTGGGCTACAGGGAAGCCGCACTGGACTGTTGCTCCGTGGTCCAAAGTCTTTTTTCGAGAAAGCAAATTTTGAATGTCCATTCGGAAATCCAGGTTCCATGGAGTCTGGAGGAAGACTGGGAGAAGGACAATGCCAAAATCCTGAGTCCATTTCAAACCCACAGTCAGTGATGGTCTGGGTGCCATGTTCAGCTGCTGGTGTTGGTCCCTGTGGTTTTATCAAGGGCAGGTCAATGCAGCTAGCTATTGCAAAGGAGATTTTTGGAGTCAGCATTTCATCATATGCTTTCCATCTGCTGAAAAGCTTTATTGAGATGAATAATTTTCGTTTTTTCAAGCACGACCTGGCACCTGCTCACAGTGCCAAACCACTGTAAATGGTTACTGACCATTGTATTACTGTTCTCAATTGTCCTGCCAACTCTCCTGACCAACCCCTAGAGAACTCTGTGGGAGATGGTGAAGAGAAAGTTGGAGAAACGCAAGGACCCCAACAACTCTGTGATGAGCTTAAGGGCCTCTATCGAATCATCCTTGGGCCTCCTAAACCACCTTCATCATTGCCACAGGCGAATTGCCCCTCCATGCCACGCCGCATTGCAGCAGTCATTTCTGCAACAAGGATTCCCCCGACCAAGTATTGAGTTGCATAACTTGAACATAAGTTATTTGAAGGTTGACTGTTTTTTTTGTATTAAAAACCTTTTCTTTTAATTGTTCCGGATAAATCTGCTAATTTTTTGAGAATAGGAAGTTTTGGGTTTTTCATGAGCTGTAATGCCAAAATCCTCCGTAATTAAAACAATACAAGACCTGACAATATTTCAGTTTTGTGTGTCAATGAATCTAAAATATAAATGAACGTTTTAATTTTTATCAGTACGTTATTGAAAATAATGAAACTTTTTCACAATATGCTAATTTTTTTGAGAAGGACCTTTATGTCCATCATCTTTGAATATTTATTTCTGGCAAGAAATCCCGCACCCAACACTCCCTCTCCCGCCTCCACTCAATTGATCTGTAACTTACCATTCATCAACCGCTCATTCTGCTGGATCTTGTCAGCCCCTCTTCTCACCCTCAGCCCACCATCATGTGGCGTGGGCTTGCCGCGGGTCCTGCCCATCTCCAACTCCATTGGTGGTTTTAGTCTTGGAGGATCCCTTGACATCCGCCTCCGAGGCCCAGACTCTGCCGTCAGCACTGTGACCCAGTGGTCCACCATGGCTTGCAGCGCCTCGTCTCCACCGGAGCCCTCATCCACCAGCTCCCACCGGGGGGTGGGGGAGGGGCTCCCGCTTGCCTTCCAGCTCTGCCGTGGTCCAGTCGTCCCCCCTACCTTCACCTCGGACTACACGTCAGTCCTGGCTGTAGCCTCGTCCCTTCAGCTCCCACCTCAGTCCTCTGTCACTCGGGGGGGGCCGGCTCCGCCGTGGCCCTCTGGATTCCTGGCGGCTTCACCCTGGCTCGTCGGCTCCTGCCATCAACCTTGGCCTCCACCTCCACCTGCTTACCGCCGTCCGGTCGTCTCCATGTAGCCATCATCCCTTCCTCTTTCCTCCACCACTGCTCCTCCCTCCGTAGGCTCCACTGGGGGTGGGCCATCATGGCTGCGGCCCTGGGTCCTGGTCTGGCTCCTCCTACTCCAGCTTCCACTCTCCTGTCCTCATTCCTTGGCTTCCTTTAATTATAACCATCTGCTGTCGGCCCGCCGTTATCTTCCTGTCTCCAGAATGGCCTCCTCCCTCCATCGGTCGCCACCTTGGTCGTCAGCCTGCCTTCCTGCCTGCCTTTCCACCAGCCCTTTGTTGCCAGTCCGTCCTCATCCCACACCCCTTCCCCCGCTCTGTGGATCGTCCTGTTACAGTGGGAGGATGCGCTTGCTGGGATGAGGGAGTACTGTTAGGATTATGAAATTTTAGTGTTGTCCTTTGTTTGTTTTACGTCTGCCTGTTCCTGTTTTTTCCTTATGGTTTTGTTTTCCTGTTTCTGTTTTAGCTCATTATTTGCCTCGTTGTCATTAGTTTACTCCATCACCTGTTTTGCCCCTCGTCAGCTGCCCCTATTTAAAGTCTCCTTTCTGTTTCCCCCCACCCCCCTCCTTTCTGTTCATATCCTGTTGGTTATTGTTTGGTGTTTACAATGTTTTGCTGCTACCCTGAGTTTATCTCCTTCCTTTTATTTCGTGTGGATTAAAAATACAAAGACTTTGTTTTGGATTATCCTTCATCTTCCTTGGAGTTTCCGTACAACTCTACCTGTAAATTAATATAGAAATTCTAAAATAACTTAACAATTAATAATTAAGAATAAGATAATAAGGAAATACAATATAGGGCAATCATTCAAATAAAGAAATTACAAGAAATAGGATAAATATAAAATGAATATTATAGGCTGCAACTACCATTATTTTGAATAAGCGCTTAATCGGTCTATGATTTTATCGATTATCGATGAATCGGTTTTTGTACTATATTTTTAGTTTTGCCCATTTTTTTTTTTCCCCCAGTAAATTTATTAACAAAGTGTCTTTATCAGTCAACATAGACGTTTTAGAGATTTTAACCATTGCCGTGTCATCTCCGCATCAAAACATACCTGTAGTTTTGTGTTTTTAATTATTTTAGTAATCCTTTGTTCGAACTGCTCTGCAATCAAAACACTGACCCATACATACTCTAAGCAAAATGTCCCAAGGAGATTTCAAATAATGTTTCAATGGCAGTCCTTAGGCTCCTGGAATACTTTAAACACCCGAACAAAACTTATTATAAGGAATCTTTCAGAACATATTTTCCACGAAGAATAAGAATAAAACGAATAAATTGCAGTAAATGCAATTTTATTATGTTTTTCCTGTAAACAACAGCTGACCTGGGAAACAGCTTTATAGCTTATTCTGGAAATTGTAACATCCTTCGCATAAAGTGCCAACGGCAGGAAACTTGAATGGACGCTCACATTTAAAGTAAAATTTAAGTAACACCTCAGAAGTTTCCATAAAAAAATTGGAACACACACCAAAAACCTCTGTGTGAAAAAGTGCAGTGAATACTTAGAAAAAAGTGCATTTCAAATACATTTACACATAACCTCTCTCCTTCATTCCCATAATTAGGCTGCAAGACTGAATTATTAACTGGTTACTCAAAGCTTTAAATGTTAATTGTTAAAAAGCAATTTATCATCACTTTTTACGACTAAACCTTTGCAACACCTTGTACTCGGCAGAATCTGCACAATAAAAGTCTGCATGCACAACTGTGATTTTTCATCGATTTAATATGTAGTGGTCCTTTTAACAGTGGCAAAATTCAAAAATGTATAATCATAAATGTTAAACAAACAGCTATGCCTGAACTTGACTAGGAATTCGACCTACATGTTGTGACTTGAGGCAGAACACATTCACTCTTATTTGAAAAAAAACTTTGCATTGCAGTTTTTGGCAAAAAAAAAAAAGGTCAACATGTCCAAATTTCTGGCTTCACAGTTAGCTTGCTCTCTTTTTAGAGGATATGTTTCCTGCCGCGAAACCAGCCGCAGTTACATTTTACTCTTCTTTTTTTGATAGGCTCAAAGTAAAGGGGCCTCCCACATTTTTGGATGACTTCGTCCGATTAGTTTTATCTTTCCCGCTTTTTTCTTTTTCTTTCTCGACTTACCCACTGCCCCGCCTGCCCACCCTCACGGCGAATGCTGCAGATTTGCCGGGAGCATTCACCAGCATGTGGCTATTCGCTAGTTTCTTCTCCCTGCTTGTACTGGTCAAAACCTCCGGTGCAAACAACTCCATATGTGACGCTTACGGCAAAGAAAATGTGAGCACGGTAATACAATAAGTAATATTAAATCATTGCTGTATATAGTAAATAAAAACCGCAGTAATATACACGCAATACCTAATTACCTATCAAATTTTGTTTGTAACAATTTGTCCTTACCTGTTACAATCTTAAACAAATCAGATGTACGAACATGTACAACAAGGCATTTTTGGGTAATCTGAACAATCTCATGTGGTGTTAGTGTGTTAGTGATGTTTTATTTCTTTAATTTTTTTTTACCAAGAATTTACCAGCACTTCTAGACATTCCAGCACCAGATGACTGCTCAGACAGATTCTACATTTGCAAGATGGAAATGCTCCCGATATTATTTTAGTTCGTAAGACAAAAGAACAAGAACGTAATAGTCAAGTGCAATCTATGTGCGAAACTGAGGGAACACATCTACATCGAGAAGTAGCATGAGTAAGTTGAAGAAAGACCTGAACCGGTGTCACACTAGAGCTGAGCAAGACAAAGCGACAGAAATGAATATTCTCTCGGTCTGCCATGCTGCTTGAATCCTGAGAAGTGAAGTGACTTCGTGGCTGAGAATGTTGTACTGGAAGATATGCAGCTTCTGTCAACAGTAGACTCGCCGGTGTTTAGCAAGCTTGTCAGTCAATGACAAGGTAAACTAACGTTGCTATGATTCATATAGGCTACAGTATTGATTACTAGGCCATACCTATGCTATCTACCGTGTTAGTACAAACTACTGTACAACATAACGTTAAACGTAGCCTATATACTGCCATCTAAATATATTTTGTCTGCCATTTAAACATAGTGTTAATACCCTTACAAGCCATTTTCCTTTGCTAGCTATTTTTTAATTTGGTGAAGATTACTCAAAGGTAATGCAAAAGTTGTGTAACTTCAAACATTATTGTAACTAACTAGTTTCAGATTGCAGTACCACTATATAATTTTGTTACATTTTGGAAGGTTACTTGCCACCACTTGTGACTGTTCTCATGATAATGGAGCTCAACCCATGGACTAAATGGTGTAATGTGCAGCCACGCAGCCAATGATCACTCAAAGACTCGGGTTTTACGTCAATGCCTTGAACGTACTTTTTTAAACCGGATGAACGGCATGGGCCCAAAAATTCAAAAAGGACCAGTTTCCACTTTTGGTAACATATTTTGTGACAGCTATTACTTAAGCCATGTGCAACACGGATATATCTGTTAACAGCTAACAAAATGTGTTTGTTGGTGTTACATGTACCCTTTAAGAGTCTCAAGACCGGTTTTTATTGTAACCTATAAAGAGTCAATTATTCATTCTAATTTAGTAAAAAATATGGAAGTCCACACCACAGCTACATTGATAACCAACATAGAATAATAATTTTTTTCCAGTCTTATGAATGTGAACACATTGGACAACCTATCAGAATCCACCTGACTCTAAAGACCTGGAAACATTCAAGCATAAACTGGAATGCGCGCTCATAATAAAACAGATGTTATCAAGTGTTGGTGTGGATGATAAGATAGTTGCACAATAGTAATCTTTTAATATTTGGCATTCCTTGGTGTGAAAAGGCATAAGTCACTTAGTACCTTATATGTATATTGTGTAAAGCCATGGTATTGTTACTTTTTTATTTTGGTATCTTGGTAACTTGTGGGCAATGTACCAGTTCTTTTGACATCTTTAGATTGTAAAAACAGTCTAGTTACTAATAAGGTTTAGTAATTCCTAAGCGGTAGGAATTATATTATTCCAATTAAATCCACTACATTCAAATGAACCTGCAAAAGTAGCAGGAATGAAGACAATTAATTGCAATTCATCTTTAATAATTAATCTGTTCAGGATTTCTAGAACATTCAAGCAATATTGAGGCTAAATATCTGATCATTTTGTTGCCCTGTTTGCAAATCTCAAATAGCCGTATTTGACATTTGTTTTATGATAAAATGCAATGCAACATTAATGCTCTGAAAACTTTTTACTGATCATCTTCAAGCCCTTGTTTCCATCCGAGATATTAATTCAAGTCGTTAATAATGACAGAATGAGGGCCTGCTGGTTCTTGATGTTAACAGGAACACCTCACATTTTTCCAGTGCAAAGCTGTCATGTTTAGTTACAGCTTTTTTTGGATTGTGTTCACATTTGCTTTGAGAAAGCAGGGTTGTGTAAAGCGTAGAAAAACTGCACATTAATCTTGCCATGGGATGTGTTATCTGTGCATGTACTGGGAGGTTTTGTATGAAGACCGAACTTCTGGAAGAATTTTCAACCTAAAATGGTGTCCGTTCTTTCTGCATTTTGAATTATTCCATAATGATTTCTGTTTGAAGTCTCTTTGATAGCGCCAGGCTGCTAGCATTGTTTCAGAATCATTAAATGCTGCCTTGCTACCCACTGCTGTTCTGATTCAGATAATAGGGCAAAGTATTAAAACTAAAACTACAGCAAAGTACTGAATTTAAAAATAATAGAAGAAAGCAGCTGGTGCTCAGAGGTTTGAGGTATCCATTTTTTTGTATTACATTTTCTATTAGTTGCAATGTCAAAATCAGGGGTCGCTTGACAACCAGAAGGATTTTCCTTCAAAATTAACATTTTGATCTGTCTTAATAAATGCTAATGTTACATATTTGTAGACTCTCATAGGTTTTTGTGTATAGATCTCTTTCAAGGTCCATTTATGACAGTTTGTTATATTGTATAGTAAAGACTGTTATATGTGCAACAGTGTTAAAGTGCCTCTATTATGCCATTTTAAAGGTTCCTATTATTGTTTTGAGAGTCTCCTACAATAGGATTACATGCATGCTAGGTCAAAAAACACTTTTGTTTTCTCAAAATATGCTTTAAGTATCACCTAATTTTCCAGCGATTCTCAAACGATTCGTTCAAAGCAGTTCTACGATTCAGTCTCTCTAAAACGCTTCTTTCCGTGAGCCTGCTCTGCTCTGATTGGTCAGGTGGCCTAGTCTTTTTGATTGGTCTACACTCAATAGAAAATATAAACATCTATTATTTATCATAATAATCCAAATAAACAGGGTATTGAGCCATCTTTCGAGAACAAGCGTTGAAACCCCCGAGACTTTTATACTTTTTAACTACCCAGGATTAGAGAAGTAGTCGTCGGTAGAATGATGTGTTTGTGGGTGGGGTCAAGTTGTTCGCTAGGCCAGCCAACGTAGAGAACATAGGAGGAATATGCAAATGTGTACCACTGTGACTTGTAGCCATCACGGAAGTGGGATTCATAATTACTAACGACTCGTTTAGGCTGTAGAGAGTTGATTCTTTATTTTTGGAGACAATAACTTTATTTATTGTGCACTTTTGGCTTTACAACTTTAACTGATCATTTACATTCACATACAGCCACAATTACAACACTGAATGAAAGGCACATTATTGGAAAGGAATAATAGGGGCACACTCTAAATGGAATTCAGTATTTTTCACACACAGACAAAGCTCTTTGAAACCAGGAAAAGGGTAAATTAAAGGGTTTTTCAATGTTTATGTAATTGAAGCTCTGAAAACATCACTTAGCTGTTCACATAGATAATGCCCATAAATTAAAGTCACTTCCCAGGGCTCAACTCTGAGAATGTGTTCTACTCACCCTTTTTGGGCCAGTGGTTAATTTTTTTTCTTGCCCTGCCAAAATTTTAACTGAACCTACAATCAATCAATCAATCAATCAATCAATCAATCAATCAATCAATCAATCAGTTATTGTTTTCATAGCTTTTTACCCATCTAACTTTGTACTCTAAAAATTTTGAAACTTTTTTCATGACACAAAAATTTTTGATACCATAAAGTTTCACAATTCACGTTACCCTGGATTCTCGATCCACAGTAAAAACTAGCCTAACTAATGTAAATTTATTAAAGACAAGTGAACAGTAAGTAATAAAATAAGAACAAATAAACAAAATTCTAAGCAATATCACCAATAATAACAACAGAATAAGATACAAATAAAATAGATGTGCAGTAGGTCTAACAGTGGCATTCAGCTACAGAAATTCAATAATCTTTTGTAAAATAACACTACATATTCTTCACTGTGGTAAATTAAATATGGATTAATCCTTGTTAAAGCTACAAACGTTATTCAGTCAAGATCAGTGAGCAATTTTCCTCTTTGTATTTTCTCTATTGTTTGAAATAACATAAATGACAAGAGAGAGCAGCAGGTACTGTCTATTAGGCTGTGGTCAACTTTAAGACCTAATGCACAAATTCAAACTAATTAAACATCTGATTTATTTTCACGTCTGTTTATCTCAACTACAATTCCATCAACTATCCAGAGCGTCTTTCACGCTATCAGCAGTCCTTATTGTCGAGCCCTATTTCCAGTAAATTGGTTTGAAAGGTTGTTTACTCTTTTTGCTTAGGAATCAAATAGGAATCACTTGTCTGTTTTCTTTCCAAAGTGTGACCTGTAGAAATTCGGCCTGTTTATATCACACAGTAAAAGAAAATCTTCCCTACAGACACCTTTCAAAGTGAGAGATTATCCCAATTTCAGCTTTTCAGTGAAGTGCATGGCCTGTGGAATGAGGTTTTGTCCAGACTGTGAACACTGATTTAGTGCATCCATATTTAGTTTAAAACTGAACCTTTGATGTTTTTGACTGGACCCTCCATTACATTGAAGATGTCATGTCTTTTATTAAACTAGGTCAGTAAATGTTTGTTAAAGGAAGGGATGTGGAGGTAATGAGAGGATGATTGATAACTGAGGCCCATTTTCATGGCTGTTATTTAAAACATTACACATAACATAATGACTCATAATAAAAACACATTACAAACAAACAACAAAAACCTAGACCATTCATACTACAACAAACAAAAATAAGAAAAACTCTTAAACAGGAGTCTTGCTATTTCACATGACAATCAAATTAATTGTCTAAAAAAATTAAATACTTGCCCTTTAATTTAATTCCGAAACAGGAGTCTTGCTATTTCTCATGATATTCCTTAAAGAATTGGGATCACTGAATAAGAAGAAATAATAAGAAGAAGCAGATTTACATTTGAAGATCAAACTAAGTCATTTTTCATTCACTGATTTTGAAATTCAATGTCTTTTACTTGTTGTAATACATTAAACCCCTATTTAATTTAAATGCATCTCAGCGGTAAGCTGATTCCAAATGGCTGTTGCTATTGATATTCCTGTCCAATAATATCTCTCTGTCTTGTACCATTCACAAGCATTACTGGTTTTAGAATAGTGTGGTTAAGACCCGCAGGCTATGTTGTAGTAGGATGTATTAATAGTAAGTTCTGTGCATCTGCTGGGATTCGCAATAAAATATCTGGTTCATAGATGCTCTTGAGATGGCAGTAAAAGATACAAACAGTAAAGCATAGATTAGAAAAACTGCTGTACGCAATACATTTTCATCATTGATAATGATGACAAATGTTCTTGAGAATCAAATCAGCAGACTAATGGATGCTGAAAATTCCCACAAAAAATTACCTTGGTTAAACGTGTATTACAGACTCAAAACATTTGAATATTAGTGTATGTCTGCAGCTTCCTGTGGTATTATTTGTATTGTGAGTAAGGAGGATTGTCACAAGGTATCAGTAGTTTGAGTTAAAGGTCCAAATACACAAATGCTTTATTCTCTAGCAGTGGTTTTATATATTAGTCTCTTAAATTAGGATTTTTTTTTTTCTGAATTATTGGAGCATATTGCTTTCCTTAAATAATCTCTTGCAAGCCTGAACTCGTTCAGTTGCACCAGAATAGACCCTACACAAGGTCATAACTCTGTGAGCTTGGGTTTCTGTGTTGAAACACAGAGAAAGATTTATAGGGTAAATCCTTACACATCCCGGAAGATGTCCCCTTGACTTTGATGACTGTATGGGTTGCAGACTTCTGTGCGCTGCTGATAAGCTGTACGTACGTCACTAATCACACACTTCCCTTTAGCAGATAGCATTCAGCAGACCACACATTCAAATCTCATGACCGCACAATCTCAAGTTTGTGGTTAACGTGCACAGCTTTAAGGAGAATCCATGACATAAAGGTGTGTTTGGTGCAGGTTCAGTCATGCTTATATTAGGATATTATGATGAATCATGATATATTGAATCATGAGGCATTGCATATTTACTGTACCACAGTGTAGTTGCTGATATGCAGCTCTGGTCAGTAACCTCTGTGGCTTATTTAATGTAGCTCATTACTCTAACTCTTACTCACTGATTTAAATAAAGCTCTGTCAGCCCTTCAATGCCCCAAGGTGGGATTTCCATGTAATTGCACAGGGGAAGAGGGTGATCTCTTCTGTTTAAAAGGAAGGATTTTCAAATACACGTTTGTTTTGCTAGTGCTCTTTTGTAATACCCATAAATCTCAAATCCAGTTATGACAAAACAAGACACATTAATACAATTTTAACAAAGTTTAACATTGTTTTTTAAATGGACTAAAGACCAGTATACATCACCAGAGAAAAGTCTGTTGTTTTTACTGAAAGTTTTTTATTTAATTCAAAATTTTATTTAATTTCAAATTGCAAGTTCAAAAAAATGAAATTATGAAACATACATGGACGGACCCTTCACAGTAAGATCTATAATATTCATTTACAGAATGGATAGGGTGAATTTTCATTCCATGATGGCTTAAAGACAACTAAAAAACTAGACTAAGCAGGAATGAATACATGGAGGAGTTATTTTAATGCTTTCTTTGTGCTGACTCCAACTAAAAACAAAGCATATCTTGGGAGAAGACAGACTATGACTTATCTTCTCCTATTTTAATCCTTCTTTGTGGAGCCAAAGTTTTTAGCTTTCACACAATTCACTTAAATTCACATTCAACTCCAGTGAGATCTAAATGAGATCATTTTCTAGCACCAGCTTGAAGCCCATTAAGATTGAAACTGTGATTACAATGCCCCTCACACTCCATTAACTGATACTTTTCTTTTCCTATATTTAAAACCTTTTAAGTCTTGATGTAAAGGAAGTAGTGAAGGATTTGTAAATGCAATGTATTTTGACATGCATCTGAGTAAAATAGATTATCAAAAAACATGTAGGGGGACTTGGTTCCATCCATCAATTGATGATTGGATGGAGGCAGATCTGAATGCAAGCTCACAATCAGTTGTGAAAAGGTTACTGTCTGTCGCTTCGCCAGAAGATCGATTTATGACATTTCGATTAAAAAATTACAAAGTATGTTTACATAGGAAAATAAATGGAAAAACAAAGCAGCGAAGTTGAATGCAAACGTGAACGGTCCCTTTATACTGTCTGTGAAGGCAGGCAATTTTCAGTTTCAGCCTGGAATGCTGAGATTTATATCCAAGTAGACTTGAAGAGCCCCTGTACCATTTATTTATTCACTGGATTAATGACGTTTACAAAATATTCTCTCTATATATTTGTCTCATTCATATGATATATTTCCCTTCCTGTTCTCAGTCTGTCTCTCCACTCCCAACAACACTGCACATCCTGCCTGTCAGAGGCAGGCAGGCAGATTCAAAAAGAGTAAGTTCGCTCTACGCCCCTCCCGTTTCTCCCTCTCCTCCCGTGAGTGTGTGCAGTGGTACGTCAGAGCAGAAGATTGGTGTGTATGTGTGCGTGCACGCCGGCTGGTGACTGTGAGCCGGTGAGGAAACAGGAGCTCAGAGACAGGAGACTCCACACAGACAGCAAATCCTGATGCTTACGCCTTTGCCCGCTTCAACGGCAGAACGCTCCGGTTTTACCTGTTCTTCGTTTTTAACAGCCATGGAGCTCTGAAACATCTCTGCTGCTCTTTCTTGAGAAACGGATGAGATTTAGATTCTGGAACTATTCCATTAGGGCTCTTCTCGGGACTCTTTCCTTTTATTCAGACTGATTTGTTCCTTTTCCTGCAGTGTTTTCCCCTCTGTCATGAAACCTGAATTTACTGCTGTTAAAATGAAATTAGAACTTGAATTTCTGTAAGTGTTATTCAGTTGGAAGTTTGGCACTTGGAGCTGTTTGGATTTACCATGTGGAGCCAGTCAGGATATTCCAACCACCAGCCTCATCCTCCTCCCCCCCCCCCCTCATCCCTTTTACCATGAAACCCTACAGGTGGGTTTGGCCTTCCTGTTTTATCTTAGATCACAATAGAGTTTAATGATAAAGTATGTTGACGCTAGGTTATTTTGGCAACAATGTTTGCAGATTTTGCTTTCATTTTCCTCTTCCTGTAATGGGGAATGTCCACAGATTTGCTTGCCGAGAGGTCATTTCAGGATGGATTGCCTGACAGTTGATGCTGAATACCGTTTTGGCCAAGGTTTAATGTTGATAATACTAGATTAAATCTAAAACCATGTGCGTCTGTGGGCACGGATTACATTTGAGAGGAGGAAGAATTAACGGGGGGGGGGGGGTGTGCTTTATGTCAAGACATTTTGTGAATTCCAACAAGTCCTGTTTGAACTGGCAAGTCTAGCAGTTCTGTGGAAAGTGAGAGACGTGATGCAACGAAAACATGTCATAAATCTTCACTCGTTGTGGCTTTAGTTCCTTTCTGTTTCTGTGTGAAGGTGTTCATAGTCTGACAGCATGCCTCCAGTTTTCATTGTCCTCCTGACTGAAAGTTTTGTATTTCTCAAATACCAGGGGCAGCATTCCAATCTTGAACGCCAAATACTTCTGCAAAGGTTTGTTTACTTTCTCTCATAACTTAGTGTTTCCTAATAGCTCAGAAAGGACAGAGATTGTTTCTTGTCATTATTAACACATTGCAGGCCATTTGGCTCGGCCATGCATGTTCTTCTCTGTGATTACGGTGGAAATGCTAATGTTAGTGTGGAGTTTGGATTTGTATTTTTAGTGTACTTTCGAGGTCACAGCAGGGGTTTGCTTGATTATAGTCTGCTTTATGTTTTCTAGCTGCATTGTGATCATTATACCAAACCCATTATTATGAGTTGCTTCTCTAATAACTGCCCGTGTGTTTTTTGACTTTCACTTTCCCTCTCTAGTTTACTGGAAAACTCTGTATACACTACATTTGTTGTTATAAAACTCACTCCCAAGTAAGCAGGCCTACTTCTCTAGCATTTATTTAACCCGCGACATTATGTAAGTGGCCTGCTTTTGACTCAACTGATAATGCTTTGCTGAAAGTGTTTTCTATGCTGAGTTAAGTTAACGAGTCTGTCCCTTTTTATGATCTTCATACTGTGCTTGGTATGTCTGGTTGAGTGATTGTACTCATGTAGACTTGCATGTATGCAATGCACTTCACGAAGTCAGGTGAATTTTAGGTAACTTGAAATTGCAGAGATTATAGTAAAACTGAAACTCATAAGACTTATCTTAGCGCAACTTATTACAGTTACCAACAGAATAACATAATAGGCTACACATTAAACACTAGCCATTATAGTGTATGGTTTCCATTGTTTTTATAATCTTATAAAATCATATCATAAGTGATATGGTTTAAGTGGTAATTTTTTTTACACTTAGGGCCTCCCAGCATCCTGGAACATGCAGTTTGGAGAATGGAATGAGAACTTTTGGAAGGCCCTTAAGTTTTTTATTGCATGGCTTTCCCTTTAACTACAAATTTAAATTCCATTATTTGAATTGAGCCAAAGCTTCAACAATGGAAGGTAGACAACAACGAGTCTCAGTTCAGTCGTCGTTCTGCTGTTTTTGAAAATAGAGATATGTTTTATGTAAGTATAGTTTCAGACAACAAAATGGTCCGACCATTCTGTTTTGGCTTCCAATTTGAGAAATTAATGGAGTCTAATTTAGATGAGAGACGTGCTCATAAAAGGAATTGGGCACCCTGCTTCATCACAAGGATTGTGATTAACCAATCCCGTGGTTCCTCCTAGTTGTCAGATAGCAAAGCGCACGAGTGTCAAAGCCTCCTAGTGTTTGTTCATGACTAAGAGATTGTATTTTTGATTGGTATAGACTATATAGAGGTTGGGCCGAGATAGACGATACATCGTTTACTCACCGATGGCTGACAGACAGTTCACAATGGTTAATGCTGGACATCATGATGCAATCCCCCCTGCAATCCGCCCCGGCATTCCCAGTTTCGGTGTTTGGACCAGGAAATAAAGTGTACTATCGAAACCCTAAAGGGAATAAATTAGCGTATATCGAGATGGGAGGAAGCGTAAAATCTATACTTTCAATACTGGTTTTCTGTTTCAATTATATCATTATAGGGAATAGGCGAATGTATATAAAGTGGGCATCAGGGAGCCGCTATCTGGAAACACACTTTCCGACTTGCAGCACGCTCCTCATTTTAATTTCACTGTCACCTTTGAGATTCGCGAATCACAGGACTCTATACTATGGAGTGGCAGTAGTTCCCACACATTTGACAAGATTAGATGTTTTGTCAATTAGTGCTCAGGATCTGCAAATCAATAGCCGCTAATCTTCTTATCAGGACATTTCTACTAACTTAACACTTAGTGGTAAGATGAAATTTTCATGTACTGTAATGCAACAGGCTTACTGCTGGGCAAGGCGTGCTAACCTTTTTGTGGTGGCTCCATAGAACTGCGCCTAGTGGTGTTACGCTTTGGGCACAACCCCTTACCCCGCCCCCCCCTATCGTCCATACTTATTTACTTACTTGTTTGATTTGGGGTGTTGTTTAACAATTTCAATTTAGTTTTTGTTATATTGTTAATTTTCGAACAAAGAAATGTGCAAGCAATAGCCTAATAAAATGACACCTTTTCATGTACTGTATAATGTCTTGAATCTCATTTTGTAAAAAAAAAGAAAAAAATTGTGAGAGAAATCGAATCGTGAATCGAATAGAATTGAATCGTGAGTTGAGTGAAGGTCTGTTACATCCCTATCCATTAGTATGTTGCCACTGTCTCGTACAGGGGCCAGAATAAGTGTCAGCCACTGTGTGTCATTTATTTTTTGGTTGTTTGATTTTAAGTTAGTTGATTTTTGGTACTTTAGTTGGGACCAATAGCAGATAAAACTTTGTATGGTGTGGAAAACCAGAAATTGTTTGCTATTAATTATTTTTACACTGGAAGACTTGATTCCTGATTGGTTTAATTGCCAGTAATTTTGGCAATATTTTATACTGACCATTTTCCAGGCAGGAGCAGATGTTCTTCCCTGTTTTTCATTTCTTTTTTTTAACTCTCCATTGTTTGTTTTTTTTTACCACCCTTGTGTTAACATAATTTTTAACTCAAATATTATCCTCAATATTTAGCGCTAGGTAACGCTACTTTACAATAAGGTCCCATTTGTTAGCATTACAGTTAACTACATTAATTAACATGAACTATCAATGAAAAAGTAGTTAAAAATAGCATTTATTAATCTTAACTAATGTTCATTTTACACATTTACTAATACTTTAATAAACCAAAGTTGTTAATAATCTGTTTATATTATTATAATTGGACCTGAGCCTGAGCACGCAGTGAACGCGATCATAAAGCGCGGCCGTTCACACCAAACAGACGATTAGAGGTAACTATTGTCCCACCTTAATATTACAACTACCTTTACGCTAAAAAGATAATCGTGGGTTATTCAGAGAACGTGTGCGAGGAAAAAGGTGGATGGAAAAGCCTACGAAATAGCTACGCAATTCAACATTGAGCCATCATGCAAAACAGACAAACCGACCTAAGCACTTGCCCCTCCCATCAAGAAGGGATGATTTCGCCTCGGCAGAGCGGCTAAGTCATTTCGCTTCAAACTAACCTTGGCTTTCTAATGCGCGTCGTCTGTGCTCTAGACACGCGAGGAAGCATTCAAATGTTCAAGCGGCAAACTAGACGCGGTAGACGCGAACATTTGCCGCTCTATTCACGCATTTTGTGGATGAACGCAGCATTAAAGGGGTACTCCACCCAAAGACTGAAAATTATTTGTCATGTAATTCATCTTATCTCACGCCCGTCGTTCTAACATCCCGTAAACAAAGCGTCAGTTCGTCTTTCAGAAACACAATCGCGGGTTAAGACGATATTTGGCATGAAAAACACGGGAGGCTTGAGACTGCTCCCCTAGACTTGCCAAATAGATAACAGTGTGAATATCCATTAAAGGTATGAGAAGTTCGGAAGTGCAGATCTGAGGTCATCTAGCCATCGGACGTGCAATATGGTTATATGAAGCAAAGGAACTTTTGTGTAAGCGAGAAGGAACAGCAAGAAATATACGTATTTATTACAGATGATTCCTTTGGTCAACACGCGTCGTCCTCTGGTCTCTCCATAATCACCATATGCTGTGTATGCTGCTTTACTGTGTCCATCACCGGCTTGCCACAAGGATGCGACTGATTTCTAGTGTGTTCTTTTAGCTTGTAGTTTGAAATAAAAAACAGACGCACAATCTGTTGGGCTTGGTATGTGTGGGAGTTAAGTTGGCACGACGAATTGTTAATCTGATAATGTAAAAGTCGCTCCCTATAGTTTCTAAAGCAATAAAGCTGAGAGCTAGATTTGCATCACTCCGAGAGAAATTGAAAACCTGAAGGTATTTCAAGAAGCAGAGCAACATGGGGGGTGGACCTAGTAACACCATTAAAAAATAAAACTAATAGTTTTTACCCCCTGCTGTACCGAAAGCATTACCGAAGGAACCGCGCGAGTGTTAAAACCGATGCGTACGTACGAGAACCGAGTCAATATTTGTGTACCGTAACCCTAACAAAAACCCCATACATCGTCATGTTTGTAATGAATTCTAACTCATGTGTACCTTATTGTAAAGTGTTAAGTTGGTCATCTAATATTTTTTAGCTATGAAATAATCTATCTTGTTTGGTTTGGGGTACGTACCCATGTAAAATGTAAAGACAGGATAATTAAAGTAAAGTATGCTGTATCTATTGACCAAGAAACAATCCGTTCAAGGTGCTGCAAGATATGATAGATGATACAAGATTTATAGGCAATAATTTCCTGATATCTGTACGTTATCTTTACATATTTGGTTTTCTGTTTATTAAGTTAAACCGGCGTTGTTTTCAGTTACCTTGTGTGGTGTTGGGCCACAATGCTTTGGTGAAAGGACTGTGAAAATACCAAACATGGAATCAATAAAAAGACATGACTTATTTTGCATCCACCTAGCAACTCTGTTGAAGATGTTGTTCATAAACCTAGCTAGGCTGTTGTATTAGAATAGATACATAGCAAGGTCTCATAGAAAAAATACGATTATAATTGGTTTTTTGAGCAAGCGGGGAAGCTCAAGAATGCAGGACACACAAGTTACTATGGCTCTTTTGACCCAAGGCTGACCCCAGGCTTTTGCTCAAGCCAACAACTCAAACGTTAGTTTTACTCCACTTTTCGAAACTTCTAGTTATTATTATTAATTGATCAGTATATTATAGTTTTCTTCTGAGACACAATGTATGGCCAGTTGAGCGAGGGGCTCAGCCCAGACAGCAGGTGAAGAGGTGAAATAGCAGATTGTCTGGGGAGTTCAAGATCCAGATTCATAATACCCTAGACTTCCAGACTTGACCAGCCTGACCTCCATTCATATGATTGACATATAACTTACACCCTGTACGTCTTATTGATTGTGATTGACCGTGTTCATTAGTTTCCTCATCTAACACCACAAACAATCAGTCAGTTGTTGAGTGTACTAAATAACTCTTTGATTTTTATCATGCAGTACTCAGAGGCCCCCCAGTCTCGAGGCTCTATTTTATGCAGGTGTAATATCAGAGGTGATTATAAATGCAGCTCTTCACTAACAAGACCTTTGAATCTGTGACAAAACTTACGGCAGTGTCTTTTGTGTGATTATCTGTGCCCATTTACAAAAAGCAGAATTTGCACTTGGAGCGCATCTGCTTCTCTAGGCTCCAGCACGAACAATCAAAACCTTTCAGCATGGGTTCCAGAGAGGCCACACTGAGACCCCAAAAGGAGGCTAAAAAAAAGTCCCATGCGCATACTGGGGCTGGATCCTGCCTAGTAATTTACATTCGTGATTTATCCTAGTGCTGTCAGAAGATTGAGAGGATCAAAGATCAGAGGGATGGATCCAGATGTGTGGATTGTGATGTGATTTGTGACCGCGCCTCTTTCTCTGGATGAGTGGACATCTCGCCAGTGAACTGGAACCTTTTTATTTCTGTGGGAGGACACAGTAGATGTTACAGCAAAAGGATATTGTCTATCTTGAGTCCACTAAGGGGTTGTTAAAATGCTAAAGCAACTGTTTTCAGAGCTGCTTGGGACTGAACCATGTAAGGTAGGACTAAATGAGGGTTTTGCTGTTTGAAAGGTACCTAGGCAATTTTAGCCAGCAACGTCAAGTATCACATGACCAGAAAGGAAGATGGATGCACTGCCTCTCATAACCGTATATTTGTCATGCGTTTATGTTTGTTTTAGTCTTCGTTTCCCAGTATTATATCAAAGTGATCTTTTTAAAAATATATAAATTTACTTAAAAAAAGTGGTTTTTTCTTGAATTACTTTATTTTAATTTTTCTTAATCAATTGGCAAGTATTTGTCCTTGATCTTTTATTTAATATTTTATTGTTATTATTATTATTATTTTAAATTATTTAATTCTAAACTTAACTTGTTAAAATATTTCTATATTTTATCATTTATAATATATATTTTTTTTATAAAAAATGTGAGTCAGTACTAGCTTACACTGTTTTTCGAAAAAACATTTTTTTTTAATTATCTTTATTATTATTATTATATGTTATATTATTATATTTTGAGATTCAGCAAGAGAATGCATTAAAATTGATCAAAGAGTAACAGTAATTACGTTTAATTTGTGCAAAAGATTTCTTTGTCACAAATAAACTGTTCTTTTCACTTGCTATTGAAAAAGAAAACTGTATCACAGGTTGAGGTCACAAAAAATATTTAATGTGCAACTGTTTTCAACATTGATAATAACAGAAGGCTATTTTAATAGTAATAATATACACATTATTACTGTTTTTACTATATTTTGTTAATGGAAATGTGTTTTATGTTTTTTAATAGCCTTTTTTAATTATACTACAGGTTCTTAAAAGACAATTGCAAAGTAAAACTCTTGTTTTTTCTGTTATATTGAAAAAACACCAGTATTAAATAGATCAACAGTTTAAGAACAATTAAAACAAAACTATAGACAATATTAAAAATATAACAATTGGGCTAATCTAACATCTTATATATTACAAAGCTAAATGATGAAAAATCCCACAATCATTTAATAAGAGATCTCTTAATTTAACACCTGGGATGGGAAAATGCAGCCTTGGTGAGAATAAGAGTCTCTTTCAAAAAAACAAAACTTTTGATAGTATACTGTATGCCATTTGAAAACTGATCTTACTTAAGGGATGTTGTCTTAAATATGTAGTGTAGCTGAGATAAAAAAAAGAGAACGTACAGTTCCGCCACACTCCTCATTTTCTAAATTGGTGGTCACTTCACCGCCTTAGTCTAAAGGCGATCCTCGGACATTTAAATGTCGCATATTCAACAAGGGACTCAGGACAGCAGCATAGGTCTTGCTAACATACCCGATTCTGTCAATGTGTGTACTGTATGGACGCAAGACCTTTATTATTAATTCATGCAAGCCCATTTATGAAGTGGTCTCTATTGCCAGCTGAGGAATGCTTCTATCTTTAATTGAGAGATCCATTATAATCTCTCTTAGCTTGTGTGTGAAATCACAGAATCTAAATCTGGCATTGAAAAGAGTCAAGGCCAGCAGCAGTTTCAATTCCCAATTAAATTATATCTGAAGCCCTGCACAAGATTGACACTGATGTGAATTGAGCTGTGCAGAAATAAAGAAATGAGCATCATCTGTCTTTGTAGAAAGAGAGATGTCTAAAAATAACATTTGTGAGTGTGTGTGTGTGAGTGGATCAGCACCAGGTGTTTGGGTTCAGGGGCTGATATAATATATTTGTTTTTTTCCCACATTCAAGAACATGGATGAGACTCCTACATGAATTGCCTAAATACAAATATAATGCTCAAGAGGGTTTTACTCATATATCAAACCAGTGATTCTTGTTGTGAGGGCACAGGGCTTTCATGAAGTCCAAGAGAAATGGAGGGGGAGAGCTTGTCGTAAATGTCTTGAATAATTTCAGATGTCATGGTGGGTGGTGAAAATTCCAGAGTGTTAAATATTTCTACCAGGACTAATGTCGCGCTGTATGTTGGCGTGGAGAGTCACAAAAAAATACAGTTTCTGTAAACCCCCATGGTATTTTCTTGTACTTTTAGTATACTGTGTAGTATAGAGGTCTGAATTCCCATTGATCCTACCTAATTAGATTAGTTGTGTGGTGTGAGGAAATTGTTGTAGTGGTGGGGCTGGCGGTATAACTAAGTTGTTGGCTGGAGCTGGCTCTGTTATTTTGTTATTTTTTACGTCTAAATAATTCAATTTGTGAAGTACATTTCTCAGTTCCCTGAAGCTTTGGCAAGTCTGATACATTTCTGCAAATCAGTTTCTTTTAAACAGATTAAAAAAAAAACAAACCCAGCCCTGATTTTAAACAGCTTTAAAAATTCTGGGATTGCTGGAAACGAGGCCTAACATCATAAAAACCTTCGGCGTAGGAAAAAAATTTGTGTTGGAGGCAGGGAATGAAACTTGAGGGAGCAGGTGGTACGGTGGATGCTGGCAAAATCTGACCCACACAGACCAAAATATTGCTTGATAGTGTTCATGAAGCCTGTAGTTTTAATAAAAATAACATAACAGAGAAAATTCGTGCTCTGTCCCAGTACCATGTTTGTATAAGATTTCGCATTATTATTTTACTATAATTGAGCTAGCTACTTCAGAAAGTTTTTTTATAACTAACATGTTTATGCATGCAAAAACACCATTGCAGTTTGTTTTACCACTAATTTAGGGTGCTTTCACACTTGGTTTGCTTGCCTGGTCCAAACCCGAGTTCCATTGCTCCCTCCTCCCCCTGCCCCCATTGGACTGCGTTCTTATTATTTTTATTTGGGTCCGAACCGCAGTTCATTTGCGTCATCAAGCCAGCAGCTGTTTATCCTCTTGCTTATTAAATATTTACGCGCAGGAGAAGGCGGCAAATGCATAACATTGCTCCCTGCACTTTTATATATTTACGTTTTTGAACCGTTCGTTTTGTTTACAAAGCTTCGGTACATAATGGCACTTACGTCTGTCTTATGAATGTACTGCAAATGATCTGAAGGCGAACAGAAATGAGATATACAGCTCTCTGTTTGCAGCGCGTCAGTCACGCTTGTCAGGAAAGTGAGTGAAACACACATTTTTATCAAATAATACATCATTAATACCTGTTCACTTCCGCGATTTGGTACGATTGCGTTCACATCAGCAGCGAACCGTCCAGGAGTTCACATGAACCATACCCCAGACCACCCTTTTTAAGCGGACTCGGGTACGTTTTTTTTTTTTTTTTTTTTTTTAAATAAATAAATATTTGTTCAGCAAGGATGCATGAAAAAAGTGACCATTTATAATTTTGTTCAGATAAATGCTTTTGAAATTTATATTCATAAAAACAATCCTGAAAAAATATATCAGTTTTCATATAAATATTAAGCATCACAGCTGTTTTCAAAATTGATAATAATAAGGAATGTTTCTTGAGCACCAAATCAGTATATAAGAATGATTTCTGAAGAGTCATATAACATTAAAGATACTGATTGGTATAAATGGTAATTAACCCAAAAAATTTTAACTATATTTTTGATCAAACAAATGCTTCTTTCAAACACACACACACAAAAAAAAATCTTACCAACCCCAACACTTTTGTGTAAATATCTTGGTGCATATAAATGAAAAAAAAAAAAAATCTATTAAACAATTTTTGATGTGTTCTTTTATTAAAATATGAAAACATGCCTTGATGATATTCAGCTAGATTTTATTGTATTTTATTTATAATGCTTCCTCTGATCAAGTGGTCTATATATATAATATGCTGTATGTGTAGCATCAAAAACCTGAAAATACCAATTTTTTTTTTTTTTTTTTTTTTTTTTACATTTTAAAAATGTTTAAATAACCCAACCCTGCTTGATTTATTGGGATTATCTTTTAGTTTTGACCTTTGACCTCATAATTTCCCCAAACAAATACTTATAGATGACCTGTAACCTTCATTCTCAGACCAGCATGAATTTTTAAGCTATATATAGGGAAGCTAAACTTAGGCGAGTCAAATCTAGAGTCAGGTCTACCACGACTCATCATGTAAACACAAACATTCAGTGACCAGGAATATTACAATATCACACATCATTGGTTGAACTGTGTGCATGTGTATGTCTCTCTCTTGTGTGTGTGTGTGTGTGGTGTGTGTGTGTGTGTGTGGGCATGAGTGCAGTGACTCATACAGGCAGCAGATTGAATCAAGAGGGACACAATAGATCTTAGCAGAAACAAATGGTCAGATGGAAAAGGCATGGATCAAAGAGAGCCGTATTACCTTTGGTTTTTTTGGCCTGGCCCGCATTTTACCTTCTGTAGGCCACGATAGCAGCACTCTTGATTCTTCTTTCATCCTCCTCACTAGCAAAACAACATCTCTCACAGAGAGGAAGGGCCACACTGCTGGGCCTCGAGGCAGCTGGAGACTATTTTACACTGAGATCCATGTTTCCTCTGGCCTCAGTGGACCTCCGCCTCTGCTTTTACTTTAGACGTCAAGTATCAGTTTTATGCCGCTCAACAGCATCAGTAAAGCACTGAGGAATATGAACAGCCTCAAAGCAGTTCAATTAGATGTGGTATGTTTTTTTTTCTTTACTCCATTTATGCCTTCTGGGCTTCTTATCAGGGTTTAACAAATCTGCAGCCACAAGTGCCGACTGTTTTTTTTTTTTTTTCTGAGATATATGCTAATAGCTTTCAAACTCTGTTTTACATATGCTTGCTCTGAGGCTACACAATGCAAGAATCATCTTTTGTCCTTGATAAATCTGTTACTCTGTCTGTCTGTTTTTTGTTTTTCTGGTCACATTTAATGTTGTTTTATGAATTTAATTGTCAAAAAAATCGATGTGTGTCTGTGCAACCGTGAATTCCACTCGAGGGCGAAAGATTAAACATTGAGTTCAAGTTGGTCATGTGAATTCTCTGCATTGACCAACAGAAAGCTGCTTGGTTTGAAAGTGACTGGGCTGTGTGTCATACAATGCTACACTGCTGACAATGAATAATGGTTAATTTTTTTAATTTTTGTTAATGTCTTATGGGTGAAAACAATCCAGTAGTTATGTTTCTGGATCATATCTTTGCAAGTGGCACATTTTCTCTTTTTTTTTCAGAAAATATAAAAATCTATTTTATTTCTCATTCTGATGATGTCACATAAATAATTGTGATTGATAATGGCAATATGCTATCAATACAGATATTTCTATATTTTTTAAATGATGATGGATTACTGAGAACGGGATTCTGGCATAGAGTTTGGCTTAGAAATTCATTTAGAAATTGGCCCAGAAATTGCTGACAGTTATAAGGAACACTTACCAAATTTGTTTCCATAGAATTATTCACATATCATACTAAATATAAGAGTTTGTTTAGACGTATTAACAAATATTGACAACAGGAGAAACGTTGTTCCAGAAGATAACCCACATCCTCTTTAATCTGTTAACCAGCATAACATGTCATTCCAGTTTGTCCAGTTGGGTGACACTGGAGTTTGAGTAAAGTTTCTTTACATGTCATTTGAATACCATGTCATCAGAGCAATTCTGTTTACACTCAACCGCTCCTCTGTCATAGTCTAATGTTCCCATGACTTGTCAGGTTCACTGAAATTTGATTAGAGTGAAAGACAGAGAAAGGGATATTCCCACACTAGAAATATCACAAGAGCTTCTATGTTGTCTTTTTACACCCAAAGTTAATTATCTTTGCACCTATAGCCAATGTACTCCATTGTAACAATATGAATGTGTCATTTTTTGTTAGCTAACATGTTAACACAATGTTCTACCCATATGTCTGTAAAGTAACGTCAGGGCATGTCTTTAAAGGGGTCAGTTTTCCTTTCTCTTTGGAGTGTTACAAGCTGTTCGTGAATAGATAAGATCCCTAAAGTTGCAAAAACTAAAGTCTCAAACCCAAAGAGATATTCTTTATAAAAGTTAAGAGTCATCCACGCCCTCCTATAACGCCTTGTGTAAACACGCACCCACATGTCTATGTCACTGTGTGGGAAGATTTGCATAACACCGCCCAATTCACGCAAAGAAAGAAGACGTAACTTTGATTCTCGCTGTTGCCACTGTGGAGACGCTTTGTTTCATTGTGAAAGCTAAACTACTTTGTTTGGTCTTCCAAAAGAGGACCCAACTAGAAATCAGTGGTTAAGCTGTATTTACAACACTGTTCCAGAACAGTTCAACCCATATATTCAGATGCGTTTAGCGCATTTTACGGAGGACTGTTTCCTGAACCTGGGAGAGTAGCCTACAATGCTTCTGTGCACAAAGGCTGTTTCTATAAAGTGGGGCAATTCTAACTTTGCAAGAACAGTCTGGCGCTTCTGACTCACGGCCTGTAAGTACGTTTACATATTTAAAAAAGACATGGTTTTATGTTTATGCGGCGCGATATGCAAGCAACACTTAAAAAGACAGTATAAGTCATTATAATCAGTAATTTTGTCCCCACTGAATGCAACAAATGGCTCGTTTATAATGGGTTTTATTGGTTTTGTCTTCTTGCGCAGGGACACGGCATCACAGTATAGTAAGGGGCTTAACATTTCCGTCACAACCTTGAGGTATTCAGCCAATCACAACTCACTGGATAGCTGGCCAATCATCGAACACCAAACTTCACAAAAAAATTACATTTGTAAAAATTTACGCGTTTCAGAAAGGCGGGGCATAGAGGAGCAACAATACTGTACAGTCTGTGGAAAATAATGTGTTTTTTGAACCTTAAACTGCATAAACACATTGCATTACACCAAATAAACAAAATAACTTTCTACCTCACAAAACAAAATTACACATATAATTTGAATTCAGTATATATAAATGATAAAAACTGAGAATTTGGCTACATGGCTGATTGTGAAGTGATTCATTTATTTACTGTATACATTCTATATTTTGCTTTCAATGTCTCTCAGATCACAAGATCGCTCTCAAGACACAAAATTCTGCTCTCTGAAGTATTGACAAAGGATTATACTTTCTCTCCTAATAACTTTCAAGGCTTAATTTGCTCACGCAACTGACGCAACTGGTTAATCTCATTTCTCCAGATGTCTGAGCTATTGAGTTTCTTGATGTTTCTCTTCTGCTGCTGTTCTGAGGTGAATGAGGCTTGTGAATTACTTCTGTTATCATAGACAGGAAGAGACAGCGGTTTGCATAACAGAAGGGTTAGAAAGTTAATTGAAAAGACCTTTTGAACCTTATTTCATCCACGGGAGCCTTATTTTACTTTCCGTTCAATATCATGTGCTGGAATCCTACAAAGGAAAAATAATTGAAAGAATCCCATTTCTACCTTTGTGAATTTAAGCGAGAGGGCTTTTAAAGGTCTGCTTGTTCCAACTGTTTTTGGTCAAAGGAATCCAGGACTTCACTAACTTGATTCAAACTAAGTTAAAGGTAATGCATATCTTGTTAGTTTTGTCATAAATTTTTATTTTTGTATGTATAGCGAAACGGTTTCCACTTTTGCTGAGAATTGATACACTAGTACCAGCTGTGTGTTTTTGTCTCCATCTCTGCCAAAAATAAATAAAACCTTGAGGGTTTAACTCTTTAAAGTGAATAAACTGTTACTGTGAAGTAAAATAATTAATATACCTATTCTAAAATATTCATCATCATATTCATGTATCAATATTTTTCATGGTATTGGATTAATAAAAATTCTAGTATTGAAACACTAATATGCGTCCATTTAAAATACTATCTGTTCATTTATAGGCTTATAAGTAGCTGATCTTAGTTGTTAAATGAGACCACAGTATTAAAGCAGAAGGTCATGAGTAACAGCATGTGAAAGTGATTTCTTATTCCAGTGGTGTTTATCCTGTCTGATTCATTTTCCTTTTGATCCCTCTTGCATTTTTCTCTCTCCAGCATCCTGCCTCTTTGACTGTCACAATTGATTTTGGAGATAAGCAGCCTTCAAAGTCTCATTGCACGCTGCCAAGAATCTCCAAGCTGCATGATGGATTACGTCAAATTGTCATCTATATTTATCTGTGATTGAGCTCATTTTGTGACAGTGGCTTGTTGATGCCTCCATATCAAATGGCAGGATGTAAAACAGACATTAACTGAGATAAGTATCTTGGGTTGACTAGTGAGGATATAAATTTGTGCCATACACCCACTCTGATTGAAGTCATATTCGTGATGTGTTGCCAAAGGCTTGTCTTTTTTCAGATACTGAACAGATTGCTCTTTATCGGTCTTTAAAGATAGAGACCTTTTCCTTCTCATACCTCTCAGAGAGGTCACTGGCCTGACAGTTGAAGTGGCTTTTCCATGTCATCTTCAGGGCTATTGACTGTCAGATAAACGTTTTGTGATTTGATAAAGTGTTAGCTGCACAACCCCCTAAGGACTTCCATCATTTTGAACGCAGCCACATTTAAGCAGGACTGTATAAATCTAGAGCTATACGCAATTAAAAATGGGCGATACATAGAACATTGGCATGGTAATTATCCTGACAATATTAAATTAGGGAGTATTGTGAATATCGTGATAACGTGCTTATGCAGTGTTAAACATTGTAGTCAATCACAGACATGTCTGTTGAACACAAGAACGAACCGACCAATCATGGATGTTTAAGTCAGTCAGTGAAAACTCATGCATTATCAGAGAGAATTTGCTTCAAAGTGTAACAAAAAATGAAGTACAGTGACCAAAATGCAATGCAAGAAGTAGGAGGAGTCAGAAGCAAATGGGGGAAATCAGGATCCATTTAGGCACAGGTGTTTGAGAGTAAGAGTTTTTTTCGTATACTGTACTGAGTGTGAGAGTGTTTGGGACAAGTTTGAACTGCTTTGGAGTCTCTGGACATATAAAATGCCCCAAAATGAAACGACGAGAATTGAAGATTACAGTGTTATGAGAGCTTTATTCGTGATGGAGTGCTTGGATTATTACCATTCCTGTAGGCTGCTCCTTTTCCAGTTGTGTTTGGGCTGTACGGAAGCTCAGTCATCAGACATTAAGCACTGAGAAATAATGCCACTGACAAAGAAACAACGAGACTAAAGATTACCAATAGCTTGAGAGTTTCATTGGCTGCACAGTGGATGGGTGGATGGGTGTCTGGATGTTAGCTATGGCATATGATATTAAACTGTGTTTGATCTGCATGGGATTAGAACACTGTGAGTGAGTTTTGTCTTGAGTTTTGTCTACGTTGGACTCCAGGTAGGCCATGAACAGTACATTCTTCCTCCTCAACGAAGCCATTTAATCACCATCGGCCCTCTGAGAAGATGGGTTTAGTGGACATATAACTCGCGCTGCAACCACAGACACACACAAACATCACGTTTTTTTTAAACCCAATATTTAAGGACATAAACATTCAAATGAGTTATTCAAAGAGTCATGGGTTGAGGTGTTGCTTACATTATGGATGTTTGAACTGAAAAATACTTAATAAATTGTCAAATACTGTCTTGATTTACTATTGATGACTTGTGTATTTTCTTCTCCCTCTTTTGATGATGCATTGATGCTCTCTTATATGATGATTTCTTTCATGAGAAGATTTTTGGTTGTCTCTTTGTTGATTTTTGAGATGATTTGAATAAGCAAGTTATTTTGTAACATGTTAATATTGGCATATGTTAATTTAACTAAATATGATTTTTAAATGTTACTTTTGTTCATTAAGTTAAAAACAATAAGTGATCAACAATAAGATCTGTGTTGATTTTACAGTAAACACTCTATATATATTGTTACAATAGCTGTTCTATTCAGATGATGTCTGATGCAAAAACAAAATCACCTTTCACTATTCCATCTGCTAAGCCCAGAAACCCACAGCATTCAGTGTTCTGTCTATCACTGCAAAAAACGAAAGCAGCTGCTCTCCACGTCTTTTTCTGTTGACTTATTTTGCGAGCATATGAATGTTGTGTGAGCTTGTTTTGTCTACTGGATCAAAAGAGCTGAAAAAGCCCATACATATACATGTACACAACTTTCTGCAGCATCTTTCTTCGCTAACACCACAAGCAGCATAAATCTGATGTTATATTAGTAAGATTAGTGCGCATCAACATTTATGCACACAACATTTGGAAGGGCCACCGGTATTTTGGCGAAAACAAAAAGACCTGCCCATAAACGCTCCCTTCAAAGAAACCAGGACAGAAGTGGTCGAAAGTGGACAAAAGAGACAGATTAAAATACCAGGTGTCAACAGGAGAGTGTCTCTCTTGTTTACTTTTGATCCGATCAACCCAAACACATCTAACAGGGCTGCACACACCATGCACCTCAGCACTTAGTGACCCCACTCTGTGACTTGGTCTTCCAAGTTGTTGCTTTTCCTAAATGCTTCCACTTTCCAATAATACTGCTTACCATTGACCTTGGAATATCTAGCAGGAATGAAATTTCACAAACTGACTTATTGCAAAAGTGCCATCCTATTACAGTACCACACTAGAATTTACTTTAAGGTCATAGACTTGAGTAGCACTCAAAATTCTCCTGCCTTACCAGTGCTCCTTAAGAGTCCTTTCACTGAGTTGAAACTCAATTTCAGTAAACACGTGACCTGCTAGTCTCTTGGTGTCTTAGGCAGTTGTAGAATTGTGATACTAAATGTCGCGTCCCATTTCGTAGAGCCAGTTCCCACTCAGCCATTACTGTATATACAGTGGTGACAGCAAAATTTTCATTACCTTTCCAATGACAGATTAATGAGTAAACTGTTGGTGGGAATTTGCTCTTGAGGGATAAAACAGTTGGTATGCAACAGCTGGCACTGAATGGTTTATGGTTATGATGAACAGTTTAAACAAAATTGACAAGGTACGATACAGCATGACGCTACATTTCTTAACAGATATTGTCCTTCAAAAAAAACAAGTGTACAAAAGTGTCATGTTGCTGGCTCTCAGCTCGTATTACTAGAGGGATGGCAAAGCTTGGCATACTTTAATTCTACTCCAGCAGCTAAATATTTTTAGTTACATTTTCCTTCGAGTCCATGCTCTATTCTTATTACACTGCTGGCAAGTCTCTAGAGGCAAAGTTTGGCTGCATCCCAGCATTCTATTACAAATCATCTTATATACACAGTATTAATGTCTTTTATGTACCAATGAAACAAGTCTGACACTTCCCTAGTCAACTTGCAGGTACTTTTAACTGCTTTTGTTGGTTTTTACTGTCCCTATCTGCATAGAAACTTGTTTGTTTGATTTTTGTTTCATATACATTTTGTCAGGTTGTCAGGAATTCAGCTGGTGTTGCAGTTAAATGCTGAGGTTATATCATCCAGAATGCATTAAGCAGGTCCTAATACTGTGCAGTGTGGCTATACTAACTGTAAGAGACCTAGGACGTCATACATAAAATCATGCATATATTTTGTCATGTGTAGTTTAAACCATGCATATTAAGTTTAAACCATGCACATGTTGCCATATGTATATTTATGTGTATGTCAATGAATGGCTGCTGCACTGACCACTGTTTTGGCATACGGTTGCAGTCTTTTTTGTGCTTTAGGAAACCCATTTTTAGAAAAGCCATTACAACACTGCAAAACCATTGCCAAACATTGCCATTGAGCATTCAACATACAGATGCATGTGTTGTATAATTCATTGTGTTTTTATGTGGCGATGCTTGTCATTGGGTTGTTAAAGGCATTTAAGTTGTCAGATGAACAAGACTGTCTAAAATAAATGGACTGAAATATACAGCTGTTTTCTTTGTAGAAACATTTCAACAAAATTCCCAGAAATAAAGATGATAACAAGAAATGTTTTTAACACATTTGCCAAATTTGACATTTATAACTGTTTCATCTTATTAAACTGTTTTGTGCACTCTTTGCTTGAAAAGAAATTCATATAGAACTCAGTTAGTATGAAATCCTTGCATTTTTGTATTCTGTAGGAAACTCTAATATACTGTACACGTAGATTATTGTTCAGAAGTTTGGGGTCAGTATGTTTTTTTTTTAAGGAATTAAAACTTTTTATTTTGCACGAATGCATTAAATCGGTCCAAAGTGACAGTAAAGACATTTATAAAAGGTTTCAGTTTGAAATAAATGCATTTGAAATAAAAAACATTTATTCATGAAATCAGGGTTTCCACAATAAAACTGTTTGCAAGAGTAATAATGATCATGTGAGACTCCAAACTGGCTGATTAAAAAAGAAAACAGATGTTTTAAATAAATTACATTACACAAAAAAAGAAAACAGAAAATTAAAAATAATTAAATTACACAAAAAAACAAAACATACTTTATAAATTAATGATATTTCACAAGTTTTTACTGTATTTTTTGTATTAAATAAATGCAACCTTGGTGAGCATAAAACATTTAAAAATCTTACAGACACCCAAACTTTTGAACTTTGGTACTAGTGTATGTTCCAAGCATTAAGGTTTGACTAATAGCCTAACACATGCGGAAGGGTCATTACTTCACAGTCTTTGCAAGCTCTAGCGGCTCTTTTCAGGGGTCGGCTCTCTCAGTGCCTTGACACTGACACAAGACACCACTACACCGCTGGCATTTTACCCTCCCAACCATACGAGACAGCTAGACACACTAAAGCCCCGGCAACAGAGACAGAGCGCTGAAGCCTAAGCTGTGAAGAGACAGGTAAACAAAAGCCTGCTGCTGTTCTGCAACACTGTATATGGCATCAGAGGGACACTTATTGATTGTAAGTGGAAACCAGGTCATGTTCACCATTGTGAAAATGCGCTCATTGAAGTAATGTGGTCTCTTAAGTACGGTTTAAGCTTACTGGTAAACAAGCTGCACTAGCGTGTTTTCTAAAGGCAATGTCTGGCTGGTTTGTAGAGTGTTCACACAGTGTGCACTTCAGTCATGCTTCAGTTAAATTTTAATTTCAACTGATTTATGTGCTTCTGAGATATGCAAGTTTAAGTTTAACAAAGCTTTTAATGTGAAACTTAATAATGTTAGTCGAATGCAATAATGAATCTACTCCATGAATCATTGCACAGCCTATAACGTTATATTAAATGGCTGTCATATGAAACATTTTTGGCTTCTCTATATAGCATTAAATTGCATGCTTACACTGGGTCGGTGTGTGTGGGATTTCTAACTGATTATGTGGTGATTCATTGTTCTCATTGTAATTGGGTCCAGCATTAAATGTCAGATGATGAAATTTGTATCTGAGCTTTCTGTAATTTTTCATCTCTCTCCCTCGATTCTGTGTGATGTGAATGGGAATGACCTTGTCCCTGTGAGAGAGCCATTTAAAATGCTTTTCAACCTGCTTCCGGTGCTTAAACACAGCTTATCTGAACATTTTTTAAATAGACACCACCTTTACATGCCCATTGAATAAAAAAATGGTTCAAGGCAATTCATTTTGGGGCTGTAAAACAAACCAACTGGCTTGTGCCAAGCAATACAGAGACAAATCCTTCAATTTTGGACAAGTTGTCTGTATAATCGATAGATTGTGCCTTTTAACAATTTGTTTCTGACACATTTACGCAGTCATCTGACGTGCACTACTTAGCTGGATATAGCCTTGGATTCTCAGATAAATTAATGCATTTGTATTTATAGTCCTCCTTGTCTTTCACTTGCAGTTTAGCTTGTGTTGAGCCAAGTTTGCTTGAGGGTCTCATCAGCGGAAGGCTGTTAGGACCACTTGGTCTTACTTCATCATGATTTAGAGAGTCTTGTCACAAATTAGACACAAAAAGAAACATAAAGTGTGGTGTTCTGTTTCCATTTATGAGGCATGTTTATCTGAAATAATTTAAGCATGATAATGAACCAGCCTGGAAAACATTTATTCAAAATCAGTATGGTAGAAAAAAAAAAAAGAAGTTAAAATTATGCAAAAAAAAAAAAATCCAAATAGAATTCGCATTGAATTTGACACCAAACTTAAATGTAGGGCAGCACAATTTGGGAAAAATTATATTTATTATTAAATAATAATAATAATTATTATTATTATTTTATTATTATTATATAAAAATATTATTTATATATATATTTATATAATGTAATATAATAATAATTGCATTTTTTATTTTGTAAATAAATATAGAGCCACACTTCACAGTGAACATACAGTATATTTATTTGATTAAATCACAGCCTTTGTGTAATTTCAGTTTTTTTCATATAATGGTGTATATCTAAAAATATAAGGTGGAACTGATGAGGCTTTGTAGCAAGACGTAGTGAGTATTTCTACACAATCACATGAGACTAAACAGGTGTGGTGATTATAAAGATCCGGGGGCTCCTTTCAAGGATACACACCATGTTTGTGCACACAAACCCTCACTTATCACAGGCTGTCAGCCAGAACAGTAAAGAGCTCCATTACAAACAACAGTAAAGCTTATGTAGTCACTGCAACCTGTGGCATCTCCATGCAGTGAATTATGGTCTTTAAATACATAGGAGCGACTGGAAAGGAAACAATGTGCTCTGACCTCACCTCTACCTCTCTCCTGCCTTAGTGGAAGTGTAAAAGCGTGTCGAGTTCACATGTATACACTCTTGATGCACACCATTGTGTTCTGCTTGTGAAATGATGCCTCGTGACTTCAAAGCATTCCGGTTCAGATAGGAAGTGTTTTACATTCAAGGCTTTGGGGTCAGTTTGTATCCATTTAAAAAATAGCTTACAGTATATACTTTTATAATGGCAAGAAACTACATTTCATGTCTTCTACTTGGTTTAAATTAGATTTGATTTATTAATTGATTATTAGATGATAATTTCAGAGCTCTTCTATGACTTCTTCTGCATGGCTTGTCTGCCAAATTTTCAGGACGTAGCGGGGAAGGTGATGGTGGTGGATTCATGTCTGATACCGGTTGCTTTATCTCTCAGGAACCAGTGAGCTGCCTGCACTTTCCTTAAATACTGCTACAATCTCCAAGGCTTCATTTTTCTTGGCTCTTTATTACAATAGTGCTTCTGCATACTCTATCGCTTTTAGTTAGAAGAAACACCAAGAAACACTTTGGGTTCTGGAAGTAAAAATAATATAAATATTCTTCATAAGGAAATTGTTTTTGAAACTTTTAAAGAGCTATGAGGTTAATGTAGCAAGGTTTTTAATAAATGGTATATGCTTTTGTTGAAGCCACCAGATGCATTATTTATTTATTTAAATCATCTTTAACAGTGGGAATTTCTGGTTAAAAACTACATTACCCATGATTCTACAGATAAATCTCCAGCGATCGGAGGTGTGGTGGGTTGGGTGGGGGGGGGGGGGGGGGGGGGGGGGGGGGGGGGGGGGGGGGGGGGGGGGGGGGGGGGCTCTAGGGGGGTGTTTTGGGGGGGGGGGGGGGGGGGGGGGGGGGGGGGGGGGGGGGGGGGGGAATCAAAACAATCAAATTGCATCAAAAGAATAGCTTCCACCCACTACCATATTAACTAACTATCTGAGACTGCTTCCTACGCTCTCAAAATACTTAAATGTATATGCATATTTTGCAATAAATCAAAACTATATTGTTTCTATATTTAAATATGATTACACTTTATTTTAGGGTCCAATTCTCATTATTAACTAACTATTAACTATGATATTCATCTCAAACTCTTAATTTGCTGCTTATTAATAATTAGTAAGGTAGTTGTTAAGTTTATGTATGGGGTAGGATTAAGGGATATAAAATATAGACGTGCAGAATAAGGCATTAATATGTGCTTTGTAAGTACTAATAAACAGCTAATATGCATGCTAGTTAATAGTGAGAATTTGTCCTTAAAATAAAGTGTTGCTTTAAATATAATCAACATCTTTAAAAAATAGTTGTATATTTCTTCATCATTTTTAATTTGATTGTCTTTTGCAAAGTTTCATGGGATTGTAGTTCTTACCCTCAATAAAGGCATTAAGTATGGAGTCTTGCACCTTTTTGCTGTCTCTGGTTTTCAAATATTTATTTTTTGTAAAGATGCAAAGTTTGTAATGATGTGCTTAACCTCATAGCTGGTTGGATTGGTTTTCTGCTTATAGCCTTTAACTCTTTAACAGAGACTTTTTAAAACATTAATAGGAAAAACATTAGAATAAATACTTCCAAGGAACCAAAGTTGTTGAAAAAAGTGGGCAGGCACTGTTGCAGTCTGTATGGCAGAATAAGTCCCGCCTTCTAAATAAATCAGCCAGTCATGGATTGGTAAAGTCATTGCAGCTGCCAATAGAAGCAGTTAGAGTCCTGAGACGTGTGCTTGGGAGTGTGCATTGGTTGGACCAACCTGCTAATGAAGCTTATGAAACAGGATCTATGGGATGGTTTATTGTCAGATTTTGTTGCTGATTTTTCCTTATGAAATCTTCGCTAATGTGACCATACCTTAAAGTAGAGGTCTGTGTGGGACTATTTTTTTTGTCCCGCTCCCACAAGGTTTTATTCCACACCCACCCGCTCCCGCTATATATTCACTCTTTGTTCACCCGCTATCCGCTTAGAATAATTTTCTTCCCAACCCGACCGTTCCCGCTAAAGTTTAGATCTCATTTTCCAGAATCTCACATTTAAAATTTTTTTTAGGTCTGAAAATTAGTCTACTACTGAAAATAATGTGTTATCTTCCCAACGCTCTTGACCCGTTCTGACAATTTAATGTAGTCCAGCAACAAAGTAGGAAAATTGTGTTAATTTCTCGTCTACTGAAAGATTTTTTTTCTTATTTTTTATGCTGACAATAAAAGTGTAGGTTAGCACAAAATTGTGTTTTATTCGTCTTGTCCAAGAGTCTTAAATTTAATGACTGTGAGACAACAATAGTAGGAAAAAAAGTGTCAGAGAAAATAAAAATGTACTAAAACAGTTTTTTTCTTATTTTTATTCATCTTGTCAGGATACAGTTCGTTTAACATTGTCAACACCAATAGGGAAAAGTGTAGTAGAGAAAAAAAAACTACATTAAAAAAAAGTGCATACAGTTGTTTTAAATTACGTTGAAGTGTGAGCTTATAATTATATTATATAAACCTTCAGATTTCCTATCAGACTTCAATTGTGTAGACATTTTCCTTTAACACTCTGCAGCCATTAAACAGATTTGAAAGGTGCTTTTTATCAGCTCAGACATAGACTGCAGTGTAACTTTGATTACATATGCATGCACAGTTAGTTAGTCTCTTGTTGTTCATTTCATGAAGCACTTTAATACATAGTAGAGACAATGCCTCTGTTCATATGGTGCACAGCCTGTTTCTGCCATGCAGTCGTGTCCCCCTCAAATGTAACAGACCACTCGATGTTGATGCAGTTTCCTAAAATAGGCACACTGGAAATACATGTCATGCTGACATATTGCCAAACCTCAGACTATGTTACACTGAGAGTATAAATCTTTTCCAGTTGTACCTTACTAACTTACCGTTTGTAATATTATAGATGATATTAGGTTATATACTGCATATATGTTTGCATTAATCTGTGGTTACTCTGTAAACAACATGATTAAAGAGACAAACACCACTGATTATCACTGGTGTGTGTGATTTGTTTTGTGATGGACATGTCTGGGAAAATCCGAGGCGTTGATTGTTCTGATGTTCAGATGGTGTTTTTGCTGCAGAGAAGCATAATAATCACCATGGTAATGTGCTTTGTTTTTGTCTTATCTGTAGCCATAACCAGAGGACGACTACATTCATACATCCAGTGACAGGCCAGATCTCGGCTGAGAATTCTGATTTCAGACTACAGGACCAGTAAGTATGGTCTTTTTGGTATGACTAGGTCATTTCTTTTTCTGTTAGTTTCATGTTCTGTCTCGAGTTTGGTTTCTGATTACATAGATGAAATATTGAGACTTCATATACTTTTAAGAGTCTAAAGAGCTCAGGCTGCTTGTCTCATGCTTCATGTTAATAAGGGTTTTTATTAAGCATGAGTGAATTACATATGGGACCAAAATAATTCCAGCAGCATTTTCTCTCAAAACTGTTTAAAGATTAATATTGTAATGCATTACTTTGAAAAGTTACTTTCCCCAACACTGGTAATTAACTAGGAGTATTTCCTACTTTGATATTATACGTGTTTTTTTTTTTTTTTTTTGGTCAGTAAGGTATTTTTTTGGCAAACTGTTTTTTTTTTTTTTTTTGCAAGGATCAAACGTGACCATAAAGACATTGTTACAAAAAAAAAACAGACATCTTTTTTGTTGAACTTTATTTTTATCAAAGAATCCTGGATAAAACATATCATGATATCATTAAGCAGCATGACTGTTATCAACATTGATAATAAGAAATGTTTCTTAGACACCAAATCAGCATATTAGATTGATCATGTGACACTGAAAAGTTAAGTAATGCCTGCTGAAAATTCTCAGAAAATGATTACATTTTCAAATATATTAAAATAGAAAACCGTTATTTAAATAGTTATAAAATTTTACAATATGAATGTTTTTTACTATATTTTTATTAAATAAATGCAGGCTTGGTGAACTTTAAAAATAAATAAATAAATAAATAAAGCATTTAAAAAAATCAGTACCATCATACGGTTATGATGTATCATGTTAATGATCTATATGTTGGCAGATGCATAGCTGGAAAAATACAGCTGACTTAAGTATCACATGTCTCCACTGGCATTTGTCAGTGGTCTCACTCACTCAGATCCCCTCTTGCTGCTGTCAAATTGTAACTCATATTATAGCTGTCTGTTTTCTCAGACTTGGAAAATTTAATTCAGTGGTATTCCTTATCGAAGATGAATTTTGGGCTGTTTCATTGTATGCTGTTAAGAGGTACATCAGAATCTTTTGGGTTATGTTAGGGAATCTTATAGTAACATTACACAGTCCAACAGCTATAATCCGAAAAGGATCTGGCATTAGAACATAGTTTCAACAGCTGCCCACCAGTCTTATCTAACCTGGATCTCTCAAAAAGCAGCTCATATTAGTGCATATATTACAAAGACTGGGCCTCTCTTAGCGTCTGTCTGCGAGCGGGAGGCTGTATTCTCCTGCCACGTCCTAATGGATGCATCTCATTAACAGCTGTGTGGGTGCATGAGGCTTTCTGAGAACCGCAGGTATATGCTCTCGCTCTTAATGTATCAGCAGACCAGGCACATGCTGGAAAGATCTAATATGTGCTCTAGGGGATGATCATAATAACTAAAACCACTATACATTATGCAGAGTATGAGGACAGTTCATATTTTGACTTGACATGACAGAATCAACAATAAACTGACTGTCCTCTTGCATTCTCAGCACGTTTTTCCTGTTTTACAATCTGTTTTGTATAAAGTGCCGTATAAATAAAGGTGACTTGACTTTAATTAGCATTTGTTTTTATGTTTTCGGTTTTCATTTAGTAGTTTAAGTTTTTTTGTAATTTTGTTTTGTGCATTTGTCATTTTTTTATTTTTATTTAATTACTATTATTTTTATTATTATTTTTAAATTTCCATTTAGCGTTAATATATTTTATTGCGGTTTTGTTCATTTTAGTGCTTAAACTTATTTATTTCAGTTAGCTGCCAAGGCAATTCAACATTAAATTTTTTCAAGTTTAATTTTTTAATTTAAAATTTATATTAATTTTATGTCAGCTTTATTTCAATTAATTAATTGTTTTAGTTAACAATAAACATAACTACCATATACAGTGAGACACAGTGTCACTTTGTATCAGTCTGTATAGCTTTTATATTTTAGGCTAGCTTTAACCATCAATATTTTCATACCTAAATGATTTCTAAACTTTAAAAGCAATGTTTTTAGAAATATTGATCCTTTCATGTCAGTGCTGCACCATGCTGCTATACTGTGCAGATTCTTTCCACACCTTTACTAAGAGCCACTGAATAAAAGGTGCTAGAGAGGCTTGAGTGCTCAAAGCCCACAGATTCTTCAAATGTGCATATCTAAAAGGATGGTCTGTGTTTTCTTTTTCTTTTGTATGTTTGGCTCTTTGTCTATCTGGCCATCTGTTCTAAGAATCTAAGTGTGAGAGTCGTGCTGTGAGGTTTCCTCAACCATCTCCCTGCTGACTCTACGTCTTATATAAGGGGATTCTGATTAAAATTGATGAAAAATAACAAACGTAATGTCATACAGGTTTATGTTAATGGTTTGGGTTATGGTTGGCCCATAAGTACTGTATAACACAGTGGCATTTTATGGTAGTGAGGTTTAGGGAGTATAGTATAAGAATAGATTGAAGAGGAAAGAAATAATATATTTTGTTGCACTGTTCTTATGATTTGACATAGTCCTCAAGTCAGAGTGTAATGACAGTTATGCAAAACAAAACTTCCATTGTTGTGTAGGCAGTAGATTGTATTTACTAAATTTGGGTTCCTTGTAGACAGTTTCCTTTAATTATGCCAGCTGGAATCAGTAGATGAGAGATTTTATCTATAAACACAGTAAAAGCTGAAAAGAAAAGGCTGCAATATTTGTATAGCTTTTAGTCAGGCAGTGTTTTTTCTTGTTGACTTATAAAAAGAGATTTAACATGCATTTAACATACATATGAACAAAAACTTAAAAAAATAAAAAACAAGAAATCATAGACTCAATAACTAAATAACTGAAAAAAACACATTACATTACACACAAAACGGCTTATGAACACAAAAAACCATACCATAAACACAGTCTGAACACAAGATACATACGCAGAAACACGTGGTATTGCTATAGTAGGAAACACATGACAAATAAAGACAGTGTGTTCTAATATCAGCTCAAAATATCACACTTGTTTGATATCCTCCATCTGGATGGAATCAGAATCTGAAGCTAAAAAAAGAGTCTGTCGCCATCAAACACTTTGTAAATTTCTATGAAATCTGTCAGCTCAAATCTGCAAACTGGCTCTGACTTTTGCCAACTAGTGTCAACTTGTCCAGACTGAAAATCAGGGCAAAAATCTGGACTAATCTTGTATAGAGTGTTCTAGCCTTAAGATAAATGAATAGCAGTAAATTCAGACAGCTCTGATAATTTGATGTTTTCACTCATAGAGGACTCTTTTGGTTCCTCTTTGACTGAAGAGGAGCCAAAACCAGTGGTTCTGTCCTAGTTTTGCTTTCTGTGCTTTCTTAGTCTTTTTGGTAACTGGATATCATTTAAAAAATATATGTAAATGCATGGATCTCCTGTAGGAATATTGATTGCAATTGAGAAGTTTGGGAAAGTGTTATATATATACTCACCGGCCACTTAATTAGGTACACCTATTCAGTTGCTTGGTAACACAAATTGCTAATTAGCCAATCACATGGCAGCAACTCAATGCATTTAGGCATCTAGATGTGGTGAATACAACTGAGCATCAGAATGGGAAAGAAAGGGGATTTAAGTGACTTTGAATGGGGAATAGTTGTTGGTGCCAGACGGGCTGGTCTGAGTATTTCAAAAACTGCTGATCTACTGGGATTTTTACACACAACCATATCTAGGGTTTACAGAGAATGGTCCGAAAAAGAGAAAATATCCCAGTGAGTGGCAGTTGTGTGGATGAAAATGCGTTGCTGATGTCAGAGTGTCAAAGGAGAATGGGCAGACTGGTTAGAGATGATAGAAAGGCAACAGTAACTCAAATAACTACTCGTTACAACCGAGGTATGCAGAACACCATCTCTGAACACACAACACGTCAAACCCTGAAGCAGATGGGCTACAGCAGCAGACCACACCGGGTGCCGCTCCTGTCAGCTTGGAACAGGAAACGGAGGCTACAATTCTCCACATGCTCACCAAAATTGGACAATAGAAGACTGGAAAACCGTTGCCTGGTCTGATGAGTCTCAATTTCTGCTGCAACATTTAGATGTTAGGGAGTAAGAACATCGTAAAAAAGAATGTATGGATCATGGCTGCCTTGTCTCAACGGTTCAGGCTGGTGCTGGTGGTGTAATGGTGTGGGGGATATTTTGTTGGCACACTTTGGGCCCTTTAGTACCAATTAAGCATCGTTTAAAACAGCACAGCCTACCTGAGTATTGTTGCTGACCATGTCCATCCCTTTATGACTACAGTGTACCCATGTTCTGATGGCTACTTCCAGCAGGATAATGCACCATGTCACAAAGCTCAGATTATCTCAGACTGTTTCTTGAACATGACAATGAGCTCACTTTAATCAAATTGCCTCCACAGTCACCAGATCTCAATCCAATAGAGCAGCTTTGGGATGTGGTGGAACAGGAGATGTACCTAATAAAGTGGCTAGTGAGTGTATACTGTATATACAGTATATACTTTTATTCAGCATGGATGCATTAAATTTGATCAAAAGTGACAAAAAAAGACATTTATAATGTTACAAAAGATTTATATTTCAAATAAATGCTGTTCTTTTAAAATTTATATTTATGAAAGTCATGAAAAAAGTTTCATGGTTTCAATAAAAAAAAAATAAGCAGCACAACAGGTTTCAACATCGATTATAACAAGAAATGTTTTTTAGGCAACAAATCAGCATATTAGAAAGATTTCTGAAGGATCTTGTGACACTGAGGACTAGAAAAATCGATTCCAATTCCAGAATAAGATACTTAAGGTCAGAAATTGGATACTTGTCAAATTAAAATAGCTATTCCGGCTATTGATTCCGATGCGCTTTTTTTTTCTTCATCTGTGAGGACCGGACCTAGCGATCTGCCAGGACCTTTCTCGCTAATCTAAGTGCTCAAAAATGGCTACATTTGCGATGAGAAGCCAAAATATCTAAGTATAATATCTGTGATAGCTAACATGTTGCAAGGGAAGGTTCACCACCGACATGACAAAGCACTTTAATTTAATAGATCGTTAAAGTTTGCGAACACGATTCAAACCCCAACGTGCTTATATTCCTACATTACAATGATTCGTATGTTTCATTCCTCAACATTTGACGTGTGAGATCAATGTTGTGATCACTTGGTTCATCCGTGCAGCATACGATGTTCACATCAGTGTGATTTGAACATTTAAATTTGCATTCGTGCTACCATTGACCTAAAGAGAGCAGCCATGAATGAAACAGCTTCACAGTCTTCTCAGCCACACAGTATCATTACTTCTGTGTTACAAACATTCAAATCACAGAAGTACTGGGATAAAAGTTTATTTGACAGTTCAAATAAAGATTTATGTACATTATTATACAAGTAGATAGAGTAAATCACCTTCTGAAAGTAATTTAACACTTCAAATGAAGATTCATCTATTAAATTGTTACACCAGTAGGTGGCAAAAAGGGGGCTATTAAAATGTATTTGTTTTTGAATCATAAAAGAGATTCGTTCAAGAATGCTGATTCATCCAGTAATGAAACAAGTAACAAGTATCCTCAATTCATAAATGACATGTGATTTTTAGTTTTCCAATGTTTTTTTCTTCAGAATCATGAGAGAACCACAACTTCCATTGAGAAAAAAACAAACCAAAACAAAATTTATCCAGAATCATGCAGTTCTATTTTGCACACTAACAGCTCTTAAAGACTCCATTTTTTATGTAGGTTGTTGATTTTTGTTCATGGTATTCAGCTCCAATAAATGTTTTGCAAAAAAGAGACACAGGATAAATCTTTGATATCATTATTTAATCACACTGGGAATCGAAACTGGGAATCGAAAAGACAAATTCAAACTAAGCGGAATCGGAACTGATAAATTTCTAATGATACCCAATGCTACTGAGGACTGGAGTAATGGCTGCTGAAAATTCAGCTTTATAATTACATTATAAAAATATATTCAAATAGAAAACAGTCATTTTATTTCAAAATATTACAGTTTTTACTGGATTTTAATTTAAATAAATGCAGTCTTGGTAAGCATCAAGTCTTCTGTCAAAAACATTTTCTACCCAAAATCCTACCCACCCCTATATTTTAATGCTAGTGTATTCGTTTATCAAGATGATTTACTAAAACCAGTGAAAGTCAATAAAGACACAGTCCGCAAAGCATGCTATATATGAGTTGCTATATATGTTTGCGATATGTCTTTTCTTTTTGAAGTTGGTTTTAAAACAATACTAGATTGGATTAACTTATTGAAACATGTGGAGAATATTGAAGCAGTATGATCAGCAATATGGGTTTAAAGGTGTTTGTCAGTTTGCATAAGTTCACAGCCCATAAAATAACCTACTGTTGACCTGCCTGAGTGGATTGCTGCATTTGTCATCCAGGTCATGTGAGCGCTTAAGGGGAAAGTTCACTCTCTGTCTAATCATGGGGAATGATACTTGACACATGCACAGCAAACTCTAATTTACTAAAAGTCTTTTTGAAGTGAGCTGTGATATTAAAAACAGGTACTATGTATCTCTAGTGTGATTAGTAAATGAACAGAGCAGATGCAGAGCAGTACTGCATTATGTGATGGGTTGTCACTTTTGGAGGTGCTTGTTTTCATATACCGTCTATAATCATTAGCTTTACATAAATTGTAATCTTACTGCCTACATAGTCAGTCAGGCTGATTTACTAACAGTCATGGAACCCATAATGTGACTAATTTGGAGTGTTTTGCGTTGCAGCTAACACACTAGCTAGCACTCCTGTGTAGCCAGACCTAAAGGGATAGTTGACCCAAAATTGAAGATTCTGTCGTCATACTCACCAGCATGCCATTCCAAACCTGTATGCCTTTCCTCCTTTTAATTTATAATTGAACCGTTTTAATTAATATATTTCAGTATTGAAAGTATTAGTTTATTTTATTGTCTGAATTTTTTTTTATAATTTTCCTAATGACAGTGGTGGCTAAGTTACCCCAGTTTTAATGTAAGTAACAAAACTATAGTATCTGTGTTGGGTTGGTGGAAAAATATGGTTTCCATTTGTTAGTATGGAGTGAAACACACTGTTTATCATCATCATGCAGTGTTGCCAGTCATTTTTAGGGTGTCATGTTTTGCCACAGACTCAGCGTATCAATGCTAGCACTCAAGACTATTTGTAGCACTATGACTAAGACTTCTGATCACCATAGGAAACAAGAGGATATCATTTTTACACTGATGTGAAAATTCTGGAAAACAACCTGAAACTTCTAGCCATTGCGTATTTTCTTGCATGAATAGAATGGTATGGGTATATAATGAGGAGTCGTGGGTTATTATATACTCTCACCGTAGGGGAGAAAAGCGTCTTTTGGCCCTGTTAATAGGTAACCATGTTTCATCCTTCATATTTTATTTGTGTAACTATTAATGTAGGGCCTGCAAGGATTTTTTCAATTTTTTCTACTAACCACCCTTTTTCACCGCATAAATTTTGTGATTTTAATTTTAATTACACAATTTTAATGAAATTGTTTTCCGGGTTAAGTTCGCTGCACAATTTGGTCAAAAACAAAAAAAAAAAAGTCAGTTAGGTCTGTCCACCGATATATCAATGTGAGTAATTTACTTAATTACATGATGTGCCGATTAGTTGAACTCTTAATTTTGTTTCTGAGAAACTAACCCCTTAATAAAAAACAATTTTAATTTTATTTGTTGTTCTTTAAATGAGGAAAATGAGTTGAATGGACAAAAAGGAGGACAAAAAGTAAGCTTTAAAAACAAAAATTTTGATTTCAACATTGCATAAATAATTTGGATTCAATAAATGGGTTATTCATTCATTTTTAATGAGTATTGAAAGATGAAAATAAAATAACTAAAACAAATATTGAATATTATATATATATATATATCATAATATATATATATAAGACAATATGGTTTTTAAAATTTAAACAAATATTAAACCTATTGTTTATTGAATACTATTATGTAAAAAGTCAGTATCACATTATGCAGTCATCATGCCGTGTGTGATTATTACTAAACTATTCATTAGATTCATAAACCTAAAACAAAAAAAACCCATAGGGGCAATAACGGCATTCTAAGAGGCTAGCTAGACAACACCCATAGTCAGTCAATCATCTAGCTCATGTTTGTCAAGCAACGCCGCTTTGTTTTAAGTTTTATTTTTTTCCAAATTAATTGTTCAACACAAAATATCAATAGTCACTATTACAACCACAACAAGAATAAACTAATATTCATAATCCTGATTAAAAATAATTATTATTTTCATTGCATATATTAAAACGTAAACTAAAAGATATACACAAAAGAAAAAAATATATTAATTGTACCTATTTTACTGTAAAATTAAAAGACTAGTTATCTATGGGGTATGGCTAAATTTTCAAATAAATCATAAACCAAGCTTTTATTTTAGTGTCGACAAACCTCAGAGAGACCTTAAATACTTATTTGATTTAACAGCTTCTTTATAAGCATGTTTCTTGAGCAAGTTTGGGAAGATGGTTGGAGCATTGCATTTTCAAATATAAGTTACGTAAGCTGTTGTCCCAAACTCAAGAGCAGATGGAGAGATTGTTTGTACAGTTTGTGGAGATCGCAACAGTTACTGCTACCGTAGACACTGAAAACAATACCATCAGAGTTTAAGCTGCTCCGCGTGTAAAGGACACAGTGCTGCGCTGCTTCAATTCTGAAATCACACAGCAAATATAATTTTCAGTAAATTGCAAACCTTTGCTCGCACTAAGCCATGAATACTCAATTGATTATTTGATTCTCAATTGTGCAGCCTTAATGAAATGTGTTGAATGTAAAGCCATTTAGCAGCGTAACCTAAAGAGCCATCACTGTGTCCTCCTCTGGCAGGGACTGGACCGACACATGCTGAAGCAAGCCACAGCCGACCACAACGCCCTCGCCGCACCATGTGCAGTCTGTGGCCTCATACTAACTGTCACCTCTTCAACTACTGGATCACCACTTATCAGGCTCATAAAGTCGTAAGAACCACTGATCCGGTTGGATAGACAACAAACAAGGCTCGACACGGTAAAGAAAATAGCGACCTGGTATATTTGTAGATAGAATACTGTATAGAAATAGATGAGTAAGTTAGCTTGACAAGAATCCTGATGCAGAAATCATTCCTCTATGCTTGGTTAGCATCTGTTCTGGGTAATTAGAGTGTTTCTTCCTCTGTGCTGAGGCTCCATTCCCTAGTGCTGGTGACACAAAACACAGAGAGTGATCAGAGCCTTGACTACATCATCTCTGAGCAGACAAAGAAGGGACCAATGAAAAGGATTTTATTTGTATGATGGATTTTTCGGTGCATATCTGTGTAAGGATGCATTGTTTGGGATATGATACACATGAGCTGAATAACATGCTTTGCTTTTTTTTTTTTTTCCCGATATTTTAAAGGCATAATCCACCCAATAATTCTGTTATTAAGTTAGGACAGTTCCAAACTTAACTAATACCTTTAATGTATATCTATTTAAAACTTAAATGTCATGTATTTCAATATAATGTTAAAGTACAAGATTTGTAATAAAGTTGCATTTTAGGTACATTGAAAATATATTTAATTCTAAAGGTAACATGATACCGATAACATATCTACCTGTTTTGTTTATCAAGATTTTCTTTTTCTTTCTGAGGGACAGTACAGAAACAGTCATGGGTGTATGAGAAAAGATTTTACATGGCGATTATTTCACATTGAATCTAAAAAGCTAGACCTTTGCTATACAAAAACAGGAAGTTGTATTATGAAGTTATCGTTTTTAGAATGGAAGCCCTTGAGTAATAGTTATAATCATAACATCATTCTCTTATGTTAACTCCCAGGAATGCTATGTCGGCAAAAGTAATTTCTTTTTGTGAGGGCGGTGCCAAGTTTGATTAAAGAAGATGCCCTCACGAAGGCAGCAGCAGAAATGTTGCCTGTGTCATCTTCTGCCTGTGTTTGGACTGTTCTAGGTTGAATGAATTGTAGCTCTTGTCGTGGCAGTGCCGGCGTGCAGTGGTGTGGATTAGCTGTTATGAGTTGCTCTGGATTTTTTTGAGTGCTGGGCAACATGTAGTCTAACATTGCTTTGCCCACAGAATTCAGCGGATGGTTTTAGAGATCAGCTGTGCACCGGCAGGATGGTCCAGGACTATTAATAGGTGATGAATGAACTTTAAATCCCCCAGTCATCTTCAGTTTGATATGTGTGTGTGTGTGTGTGTGTGTGGGTGTGTGTGTGATATAGGGATCCAAGTCCAGTGGAAGCGCCATAGCTTTGGGAAAACGAGATCATGCCTATTAAGCGGAATCCAGTGTTCCTGAGTGGTAAGGTGATGGCTCTACAAAACAGGTAAGAAGAATTGGACCAATTGTTGTTTATTGGTTAACCAAACTTTTGCTTTCAAAGTATACTTTACATGATAGTTTTCAGCCTTACACACCAAGAAGTCAGGGACTTCCCAGTATTAAAAAGGCATAATTGGTCAGTAAAAAGGTTTGGAATCAGTAGGTTTATTATTATTCTTAAAAAAAATTAAATACTTTTATTCAGCAAGAATGCATTTAATTGATCGCAACGTAAAAAAAAAAAAAAAATGTACTAATAAAATGCTTGCATCACAGTTTCCAGAGAATGAAATTAAGCGGAATCCCAGATGTTCTACAGTGGTACGTGGATGGCTCTACAAAATAGGTAAGAATTTGACCAATGCTTGTTTATTGGTTAGCAAACTTTGCTTTTGCTTCCGATATTTGGCTTTTTCAAATATCGGCATTGTGATAAGTTTTCTGCTTGGCCGATGTGTGTTCGAGGCGGTTTTATTTTGATGGCGTGAAAGGCGGCACTGGGCGCACCACAGCTCACACACTCTCCCTCTCTTGTTTACTGTCGTTGTGAACAGTTCTGTCTAAAGCCTATTCGGACGGGACTAGTTAGGGGATCATTAGAAATTGTATTTCTGAACCGTACTTGGTGATTTAATCCCATCCGAATCTGCCACGTCTGTGTTTTTCTCACCACAACCTCTGTAATAATTCAGAGCTAATTACCTACTGTTTTGTAAACTCAGTGATCCTCTGAAAACCCTAATCCCCTTCGAATGTCTGTGATTGCGTGATATTTTATTTTCTAGCGTTTCATTGTTGTGTGTTTATTGCTGAATTACCGTGATATAGATGCTCTTATCATATGTGCATTCTCTTTGCTTCCTGGCAAAGAAACAATAAAAAATAACAATAATAAAATCAAGAGCCAGCTCACATAAACTGTTAAGACTGGCCTATTGTAATATCAGTGTGGAGGTAAAAGATACTCCACGTTTGATAATGCACTCCAGTGCATAATGATTTAATTACAGATGTAGCCTGCCTTTATAAAGGTTAAACATGGGTTTACTACAAAAAAAAAAAAAAAGTTAAACTAAAGAAACCACACACACATTACTTTTGGTTTTTTGCTATATAGCCATTTAGCTTCCATGGCGGTATTTGTATGGGAAATGAAGTAGTGGTAACAGCCTTGTGACACAGCATTTGTGGGCATCACAGGAACATTTGAACAGGTGAAAATGTGTCTTCCTGAACATCAGTAGTGGTAACAGCCTTGTGACACAGCATTTTTGGGCATCACAGGAACATTTGAACAGGTGAAATGCGTATTTTGAGCTTTTAAATGCATCTTAAACGGTCCAGTAGCAGCTCATTTGGCTTTTCTTTTTTGAGGGATTATGCAGACCAAACACACATATGCACACATGGTCTTTCATTGTGTGAAAACACAGGAGTGTATTTACACATGATGTGTTTTGATAATAGGCTTTGAAAAAACTCTTTAACTGGAAAGTGAATCGGTGCTGTCAAGGGGAATGTGTCCAAACAAAAAAAAAAAAAAATAAAAATAAAAAAAAAAATACAAAAAAAAAAAAAAAAAAAAAAAAAAAAAAATGAATTGCCTGTTTTGAAGTGCTGTCTTTTTTCCCCATCAGATCTTCACCCATACGTGAGTGTGTGTGTGTTTTCCCATCAGTGTTTGTGTTGCTTTGTACTTTCCAGGACTCAGGGATCACGGCTGTGGAAGAGCAAAATGGTTTGTTCGAGCTGATTATTGCCTCTTCTACTATAAAGGTGGGTTGCTCTGGCAAACATCAAAACAGAATCACATTTACACATGGATGCTTATATAGTACCTACCTGTTTAACTTTTCTCCCAGATGTAATGAAGTTATTTGCATTATTTTTGTTTGTGTTAGCATGGTTGGTCTCTAAGTCCCCTAATTCTACTAATTGTGTACTTTCAATCTTTTAGCTATGTGTACTGGCCCCCAGAGTTTGGTTTAACATCAGTATGTTTAGCAAGAGCTCTAGAAAGTAGTTTATTCAAGGGGAAATGAATATGATGTTTTTTGGGTTGCTCAATATTGATCACAGTTTTGTCTATTGGATCACACCCAACTTGCTATTTCAGACTGACTCACCAACCTTGTTTTTGTGTATTTAGAAAAGATTTGGGAAATCAGTTTAAAGCAGTATTGTCTATTAGTAAATATATTTTTATTAGGTAACGGGAAGATAAAGGCAAAATGAAAGCAGTAAAAAAAAAAAAACATAGAATCTGGTTTTTTTTTGTAAGGTTTGCTTTAAGTGAACTTAACATCGTACTAACTGTTTTACTCACACTATGAAAGAATTGTCAATAAAATCAGCCAAATGTTTATCTGTTGCTGTGTGGGGTTAATAGTACTGTGTAGCAAAAAGATGAAGTTCAGGTTCCAACCATGTACTATTTGCTCTAAGCTATTCCACCCCAAGGCTGTTTTGTTACTCTAGAACTTGAAAATGTAAGTTTATTAGATCAGTATCTAAAATATGTCTAAATGAAGCACATTTTGGGCATTATCACTTACAGATGGAATAACAAGTAAACTATAATAGAGATATAGCTTTATATTAATAATATAATTCCTACATCTCAGTCAAAAAGATTAGTACAGACCAAAGTATAGACCAAATATACTTGATTTTTCAAGTGTATACTTAAGTACTATAAATTTAGTATATCTCTGAAAAGTACAACTAGACTGAAGTATAATTCTTTTTTTAGATTTAATAAGAAGTATACTGATAGTACAGGTTGAATAAACCTCTATTTGGTGAGGGAGAGCTACATTATAAGAATAGTTCACCAAAAAAAATACATATTCTGTCCATTATATGCTCACCATCATGTCATTCCAAACCCGTATGCTCTTCTGATTGTATTCAATGCAATACAGTAAATGATTGTTACAGCGGCTCAAAAACCTAGGAATTATCTTACAGGAAATGAAGGACAGCAAATAAAAACAGGTGACTGCAGGTTAGCCCGCCCGTTCTTTAGAAATCCAGTCAGCTTGATCGTACCTTCATATTTAATTAGCGTTGAAGATAAACATTGTATCCGAAATTTCAGCACACTCTAGCAGATCAAATTCAGATCTACTCTACTCTGTTTCACATTTTGATGCTTGTCAATGACATGTTTACTTATTTCCCCGAGTCTGGGTCATAATGGGGATGTAATCCGTCCTCATTTTCCATTCAGTACTACACTCTTCTCTTGCCTCAGACCCCCAGCTCTCTGCACACCTCAAATGAAAAGAGGTGCACCTGCCTCGGTTTGGAATCTCTCCTTCAAACAACCTACAGCAGAAGTATTTTTAAACCCATTACTTCCCTAATCCAGCCACCCCTATCGCCTGTCAACTCACCACTCAATCTCTGTCTCAGACACACCCCACACCGATAAACACACTCTCACTCCGCACACACACCAGCGTTCCCTGTGCAAGGAATGGTCAGGGCGGAAGCAAGGAGGCAGATATTGAGGCGGAACTAAATATGTGAAATTTGATGAGGTTATCATAGTGGTGTGAGAAACACAGGGGTCAGAGAGTATCGAGTGGCATTCCAGGAAGGAAGAGAGAGTGAGAAAAGACAAAAGTCAAAACCCGGACTGGTTGCTCAGTTGGGTTTGTTTTTACCCACAGGACAGTCGTGAAGAGTCGGTGCTGGGTTAGCATTCCTCTTGCCAGCTACACTATCGCTACTGGGGGACCTGAAGATCATATTTTAGCCGAAAATATGCATATCAAGGTAAGATCTTATTTTGACTACAGATCAGCAACACTTTTAAACGAATTTTAAAAAGCTATTCACCACATTAAATTTGCAACCCTTAACTGTAGCTATGCAAGTTTACATAGAAGGCTATAACAGTTATAAGGGGGGGGACCGTTCCACCCAAAAAGAACCTTTTTTATCATTACTGTGAAAATAAAGCACTTTTTATGATACTTTTTTACAGATTGAAAACTTCCATCGAAATTTATTGTAATCACAGAACCAATAGTTCTCTCCAAAACAATTTTTTAATGATGATTTTAATGTTTCATGTGTGACTCCCATAATCTGTCCCACGGCAACAACGATTTAACGAAAGTAGTAGCTGTGTAATTATCACAAAAATGAAGCCTCTTCAGAGTAAAAACAGGTCCTAAACTCAGTCACAGTTTATATTGTGCTAGTGACCTGCCTGACTGTAAATTTACTGTAAATGCTTATTCATATCATTTCCCTTGCACTAGCTGTTCTTCTGGTGTCTTACTGTTTTGTCCTGTGCAAACTGGCTGATTTTAAAAGTCACTTGAGCAATCCCTGCAGTTATGAAATAATGCATGCTTTCATTATCGTTGCATGGCTTCAGCCCTGTAGACAGAAAATGAACCAGTTAGTGTCCTATCAACATTGTCCATACCATTTAGAATACATTTTGCCGCTTGAAGGCGTTTCAATTTGTATGTAACCAATTACACAAGCTGTTTTTTATCACAAATACAGCTCTCTTTTTTGGTTGCTTATCTATGTGCCAGTGTTTTGTAGGCGGGAAGGGACTAGTTCTTGTGGTTCATCCCCTGCAGCTGTGTGGTTCATTGTGGTCCTCATGAGGTTCATGACACATAGTGAATGTATGGTGTCTGTTCTCATCCTGAGGGTAACAAGGTTGCACATAACCAGGTCTACCTCTCTCTGGCTCAACTCCTTCCGCCCCTGGTTCTCCAAAGCAGGAGGATTTTCAACGTGGGAGCGGGAAAGAAACATCAAGAATATCTTGAACGGGCTAATGCGTTTTTAAAGTACACGTTGCTCTCAGTTTGCACTTTGCAGCAACCTCTTTCACTTTCCTTCTTTAACGGATAGTTTTACACAGCCTACGGTGTCACATCGTTCTCCAGAACTGTTGGCGAGGAGCTAGTAGTTGTATCACACTCTTTTTGAGGGTTGAGGATCATTTGCCGTAAGCTTCACACAAGAGAGAATGTAGTTTTACCTTGGTCGCTGGATGGAGATTTTTGGTATTTGATTGACTCAGATGGGCAGCCAATGCGTCTGGTAATCTGTACTAATCCTCTATGAAAAGAAGGCTTACTGCAGTTGAAGTTCTGCCTCAGCAAGCACAACTCACCCCACATGCTGGTATAGACACGGCAAAGCTATGAGGAGGCGTGTGTAATGATGCACTGCAAATGAAACTTTCTAGATATTGGTAGGCAGTGGGAAAGACCCAGCTACGGAGCTCCCAGCTAACCTCCGCTTTATTTCTGTTATTCTGGCTTCTAAACTGTCGGGCATTTGTGCTTGGTGTTGCGGGCTGTTTGTGGTTGGCCACTGTGTGTTTTTGTTGTTTCTCGGCTCATGCGGTTTGTTTCTGCTCACCCTCTTATCTTGCCGGGGATGATGGTCCTTAAATTATACTGACAATTTCCCAGTACGCGTACATATCCTAAACAGGAAAAGCTTGTAGGTGTTGATTTCAGGGTGACCAGTCATTGTCCTTTATTTGCTGAAACTATGTCCTTCTTCTGTTCCCATTGGTGGGCTTCATGTCTGTGACTGAGTGATGGACCAGTCCAGAAAGGCTCTGAGACCCACATTCAGCACTCATCTATAAATAGGTACAACTTTAACCTCTACAGTTTCTCTACCTTAACCTTTGGCATGTGCAAATTCTTTGGGAAGTTTGTGACCTTTCTCACTGACATTATTTCATCTTTTTGAGAGGTGTGAAAATTATTCTGTTCAGAAAACAATAACCAGCAGACATTGAGTGGTTCATAGATATAGCAGATTTTTTTTCAATTTAGTTGCATATGAGACCTTGAGAATATTGTATTATTGTAATGTTTGGATTAGTTTAATGAGTCTGGGTTGCCATGGTTATTTCCACACCAAGACAAGTCATGGAAATAAATGGAATATGGAAAATTGACCTATAAAACTTGGTTATATCCTCTATGTTACATAGGATCATGATATGCACATATATTGTGTTTTACTTGTCACGTTGCTTGCAAAATACACTAAATCTTTCCACTGTCACGGCCACAACTGTCCTCATTGAGTAACCATTCGATTCATGTGACTCTCCAGACAAAGCTGTTGCTACAGGATATGGTTTCCATTTCCACTTTCGGGCTGATAACGAGATGCGCATGTTAAAAAATCGTGGACAACCTTGATAGAGAATTCAAGGAGATATTTCTGCTTTGCACAAAGCCCTCTTGGCCAGCTACAATAGCAACTAGTAGCCAGACAAATAAGATGACCACTCCTGAGAGGACCACTACAACGCATTCTAAAAAGCACAGGCCGAAGGTTCACGTCCAAGGTCGAGAATTGTGTGTGTCATCGAGTCAAACCTATGAAAAATGTGAATGTAACGTGTCCATTACTGTTCTTTAAGAAACCAATTGGCCCCCAATAGTGGGAAAGCCATTCGGGCTTGTCATACCTAAGACCACTTCAGGAAGAAGCTTTACATAATCCTAATAAGCCAAATATGGAATATACCATTATTAACTGGAATTCAAATTGTCAAATTGATTCTGCATTGTGACACCGGAATGAAACAGAATAGTTCTAAATTTGGCAAAAAATCGTTACTTGACTCATATCAAAAATTGCGGGATTGAATCCTGAATCGAAATTCAATTCACGCACCTAACAGACATATTTAACATATACCTTTCTAGAGTTTTGGGATACGTCTATCATTCAAGGACATGTATATTGTGCAGTGGAATCAGTTCAGTGCCAAGCAAACAGAGCTGTTAAATAAAAGCTCTCTTGTACCAGGGTAGGCACCCGCGTTCTTATAATGGATCGTGGATGACATATAGAGAGTGCTTTTTAATGAAAGGACCTGGTTTAATCTAAAAGCATGCATTCAAATAGTCCTACATGCTGCCGGGGGTGCCGACAAGAACACAGAAGCTGCATGCTATTGTTAGCATCTTTGTTTTGTCTTCTGTGTGTACACAGCTGTGTTTTGTGTGCACATACAGTAAGTTTGCCTGTGGTTCATAATAATAAATTATGATTTACATCTGATACTGACCAACTTATGATTTAATATCACCATGGCCCAACAACATAAACTTTTGGTAAGCTAAGTTTAGCTTAGTTTTTCAACATGTAAAAAACTGTTCCTGACAATTTTTGATCAATTTAATGTGTTTTTGTTAAAATAACAATGATAAAAATCATTTCTGACCCTAAATTTTGAAGTGCAGATGGAACATTTTTGTTTTTTTGCTGTGTGCATACATTAAAAAACAAAAAAAAAAAATAATGACGACCCGTTATGATTGATCATTCTTAACTTAACATTAATATAATGGATTTTTCTGTTCACAGGACATTCTATTGAAGTTAAAGAGTAATAGTTCACCCCAAAACTTATATTTTGTCATCATACTCTCTCTCATGTCATTCCAAACATGTACGACTTTTTGTCTTTTTATTGAACACAAATAGAAGTGTTTTCAATAATTATTCAAACAGCTCTCTCTCACAAAGGGAAATCACACAGTGACTAGAGTTTTTAAAGCTAAATGTCACTATAAAAGTAGTCCATATGACATGTGCACTGTATTCCAAGTCTTCTGAGGTTATTGGGCAAAAAACTCCACTGTCATTATCCACTGAAAACTGCCTTAGGCCATGTCAATGACACCAGATGCCACTGAATCTTGTGTGTCTTCTAAGCAAGTTTGAATACACGGAAGTATAAATGAAATATGAGTGCTATGACAGGATCTTTTCAACTCACATTTCTGTCTTTTGTTCACATAACGCTTAAGAAGGCTTGGAATGGATTTTCGTTTATTGTGCATTTATGTTCTTTATGTACAGCCCTTGGTCACGGTATATACTTGTGTAAGGAAAAGAGCCAGCATTCACTTCATCAGACTATCGCTTTCTGGTGTTCTGTGGAATTCACTGGTTTGAAACGACATGAAAATGAATAAATAAAGACAACTATTTTATTGTATAACATGAGGTCTCATTTGTCTGAAGAAATTAGGATAGGGGTTAGTTCAGTGGAGGTTTTAGCTGGGTATTTATCGTTAGTCATCTGAAGTGGTCCAGGCCCCCTGCATGATTCAAAGAGCCGATCAGCCATCTGTCTGCGTTTCACAGCCTCATTGCAGAGCTTTCCCTCGGTGGACCATTAAAACACACCAGGCAGCAGGTTAGCACCTACTCACTGCTTGCCTTTAATGAGCTAGGTCATGTAAACACGCGCGTCTTCATGCGACTGTGTATTTTTGTGTTGTGCTTTCTGCTTACAATTAGAGAGAAAGGAAACGAAATTAGTGAAGAAACGAGACTGGATGTTCTCTAATGAACCATAATTGTCTCTTCGTTTTGTTTTACGTAATCGAAACGCAGCGCAAGTGTACTCTCTCTGAAATCTATTTTTTAATGAGGAAAATTGCAGGCGGCTGAGTTCATGTTAATTAAAACAGCGTCTGTGCTGTTTGTGGAAATGGCAGTTTGCCTGTGTGTTTTATTTTAGTTATACGTAAGTAAAAAAGGAAATTAATATATATCTATGTTATGTTATGTCATGTCATGTTATATAATATCATATTCAACAACTTGCAAATTTGTGCAAACCACTGATGTGATGTTCTACCGAAATCATACAATTTACATGATAACTTATTTATAGTAGTGTCTTTATATAAAATAAAACTGTCTTTGAAAAATAATGTATGACTTAATGTATACTTATTATAGTGTTTTCAAAAACCCATACTTTCTTTGCTTTAATGTAATTACTTTTAATTAATTAATTAATTAATTATACTTTAAAGGAAACACCAGGGGGTAAAATATATTAAATTTATTATGCTTTACTATATTTTATAATATTCTTACATTATTCTATTATATTAAATTAATATATTTTGTAGCATATAATTTGTGCAACACAGAAACATAAAACATAAGAGTAGTAGTCTTTATATAAATAAAACTTGTCTTGCTAATACCATATGACTTTTTTATCACTTATTTAGTATTGCAAACGTGTACTGTCTTCGCTTTACTTTTATTGGGTGGTGTGCTTATTGAAACAAATCTGACCTTTGGTCTTTCGTCTGTCCTTCATGCTGATTCATATCATTGTTCCCTGTAGCTTTGATGTTCATATCTGAAAAAATTTATTTTTAATTGGTGTGTATACTGTATGTGTTTCTTATCACAGTTTGGCCTTGGCTTGATCGGCATTTGCTTTATTCATTCTGACTTCCTGTGTCTCGCATCAGTATGTCCGCTGTGTGGTATTCCATTCAGCTTTCTAACTATCATGCTGAAATCTCAGAAGCTCCTCTGGCCAGTACTTATCTGCTGATGCAGTGTTTCTCCTTTTCCCAGGGCTGGACTGATTTTAGTGCTTTCTCTCTTGCAGGCTACACACACAGGGATGCGCTCCTACATTTACAAACAAAGCTCTGTGATTGGCTCGCAGGCGGAGCACACTGGGATGAGGACGTACTATTTCCGTGCGGACACACAGGAGGACATGAATGGCTGGGGCGAGGGCCATGAACCAGGCTGCACTGATGCAAAACCCACACAGTGAAGAGGTCAAAGAGAGTCACAAAACTTTTCAAAAACATTTTCTAACCAGTATTGTGTTTTTTTATGGCCAAGGAAAAATATCAAAACGTCATTAAAACAAGAATTTACTTAAAGGGATACTCCATTCCAAAATGAAAATTTTGTCATTAATCACTTACCCCCGTGTCTTTCCAAACCCATAAAAGCTTCATTCGTCTTGGGAACACAATTTTAAGATATTTGGATGAAAACCAAGTAGGCTTGAGACTGTCCCATAGACTTGCCAAGTAAATAACAGTGTCAAGGTCCAGGAAAAGTATGAAAAGCATCGTCAGAATAATCCATCTGACATCAGTGATTCACCCGTAACGTTATGAAGCGACGAGAATACTTTTTTGTAAATGAAAGAAAACAAAAATAATGACTTTATTCAACAGTTTTCAGCTCCTCTGTGTCTATACAAATCAGCAGTAGCGCCATTTTGCCAATTCTGAGCAGTACGCAGATGGCATACGCTCCAGCGATACTTTTTCACCACAAAAGATATGTTTTTTACGTGTATCATGTTTGTGAGTGCAGAACTCGTACTTGTTTCATTTATGTACGACTGACAAAGATGCATCCCATTACTATTGCCATGCCATCATGTTTGTGAGTGCAGAACTCGTACTTGTTTCATTTATGTACGACTGACAAAGATGCATCCCATTTTATTAGTTTATTCGTGTGAATTAGTTTAGAAAGAGATTTTATATGCAATTCAAATCCAAAAATCTAAAATAAAAACATGAAATCAAAAAGTTCTCATGTAGTCATGCGATTTTCTTACTTTTTCTATATTTTAATCTAAAAATGTGAATTTTGTGTGATTAAATGTTTATTTGCAGCTGTTTTCTCAAGTGTTTGTTGTGTTTAAAGTGTACTGTCTTCTCCAGTCTGTGTCAAGGGACATTGTGAGTCTGTAAGTGTTTGTCGGGCATCAGTCTTGTTGGTTGACAGCGACGCCGCAGTGTGTCTTGTTCTGCCAGTGCAGAAGACCAGACGGGTATCAGACAGCTTTCTATCTCTCTGTTGTCTGGGCCGACCTCACTTCCTTGAGACAGTCACAGAACCCAAACCCAGCTCAGATGTGGACTGAGTACTCGAATAGTCAAAATGGCTGACTGTGTGAACACAAGCTCAAAAAACATACACATGAATAAGAAAAATCTCAAGACCATCAGTGCTCTCTACGCTGACTGTGTGAACATAGGCTGCATAAACATGTGTATGGTTTAGCCATCTTTCAAGACCATCAGTGCTCTCTGTTGACGTGTAATGCGTGTCGCCCAATTTCACCCATAAAAGATTGAATAGTTAGCTGTCACGGCTGGTGATGTCGTTAACCAAGGCACCAAATTGGGCACCAAGTTGTCATAGCAGCCCAACACTAATGAGACTAGTGTCAGCTTGAGCTGGCAGTTAGCGAGGCAGAAAATTAAGACTGTGATAGTCCTGGATAAAAACCCCATTCTGAGTCATTTCTTTTCATAAAGTGGTTTTTCATTCTCATAGATGCCCTTAGTGCTATGTTGTGTGTTTTCCCCTTTCTCCTTTGCCAGAGTTGTCTTGCGTATACCATTTGTTTTGGTGATTTGAAAGGAATCAGTCATGCTTACGCCTTGCCGTTTCCATGTCCTACTGATATTTTCTGAGAATCTCTGTAGGCTTTGTTTGGGTCCAGCCTATTTGCACATGTGGCTGTTTGTGTGAACAGTTTGAACACCTTGAGAAGAAGGAGAAGTACGCTAAAATGTACAAGTAAATGGATACTAAATTAAATGTAATTTTTTCATAACTGTACTTACAGAGTACACACATCCATAAAATAAAAAAAATAAATTAAATTCCAAAAAACTAAACTAAATGAAAACACTTTAACACACCTTGTATTAAATGTTTTCCTTTTAATTAATTTTTTTAAATTATTGTTTTAATAATTCTTTGTCATGCATTATACAGTAAAAAGCACATTTATTTGATGTTAACTAACATATTCAAGTAGATAAAGTACTTTATTATAATTTTAACTGTAGTGTTAATTGATGTTGCATTGCAATTTTAATATTTTATCTATTTACTACATTTTAAATTTACTAAATTGCAGCTTCATTATTACAAATGTTTAAATACAAATATATTTCAATCCATGACATGCACGTTAATAGAAATTACGTTATATTTTAGTCTGTAAAATATAATTAATGCTTGTTGGTAATATTAGCCAGTACACTTTCACCATATTTCAAAGACAATAGAAGTAATAATTATCCAATTACATATAAATATGTAATTAAGTACTACTTTAGTGGCCTTAAAAAGCACTCTAAAGTTCAGCTGATTGCATTTAATATAAATGTAGACTATAATACATTTTAATTTAATTGCAATTAACATGCAATTAAGTGTCTAAAAAAGTATATTCTTTTATTATTTCCATTAAGTACTTTTTTAAAAGTATGCTAAAGTTCCTCACAAGGGACTGTTTCATGTCTAAATATTAGAATAAATGCCATCTCTCTCTCAATCGGTACCCAAATAATCATTATCCCTAAATACTGTAGATATTATCATGCCTAAAGGAACATCTGTTCATGTTAAAATGCAGATGGAGATTTGGCTGTTGTAGACTTTGAGTGTGCCTGAATCCAAAGAGCCACTGGAGGCCATTTCTTTTTAGTCTGTGCAGCTTGGATATTATTAGTCTGACTGTAGAGTGAGCTCCAGTAGAGATAGCCAAGCTCCCAGTGGCCATGTCTTCTCCAAATGTAGATTCACTCAGGGCCTGATTTAATCATGTCACATTCAGACTGCTATATATGGACAATTTGAAGCTGGAATTAATTTTACATGGTGGTATTGAATCATTTTTCATTCCACAGTTCTTGCAGTTGCAGGTGGTTGCATGACCATAACTATGCACCAGCCTATGGAGTTGCTATTTTTTGTTGTTTTCCCATCCAATTGCTATTGTGGGTAGACCACCCATTGTGAAGTGTTGTGTAAAACGAGTATTCTGAGTGTTTTTGTGGGTTGCTGGTGTATTGTGAAGTGTTGTGTAAAACGTGAATCCTGGAGCTTAACGAGACTAGAGTTGTGAATCTAAATAAGACAGTTTACAGTGATTGATGTATTTAGTTTCATGAGCAGATTCTCTCATGTTTGAAGGCTGGGTTACTGTATGGTCCAGACTCCATGCTGTGGAATGGTGTTCATCTAACAGACCTTACATGTGATCCAGCATCATGAGAAAAGCATCATATAATAGTCTCATAAAGCCTCACTGACCTTTGTATGTCATGTTTTTGCCACACAGAGACGAGTCGGATCAACCAGACCAAGTGAACGTTTCTGAGAAACTCAAGCAGCAGGCTGTTCCTCAGACCAACCACATCAACAGCTTTGTGATTCCAGAACCTGAAGTTATCCAAAGTGACGAGCTGCAGGAGGAGAAGCAGGAAGCATTTGTTGGAGAAGTGGAGATTCAGGTTGCTCCAAGAGAGATGGAGCAGGCGAGGGGTAAATCTCCAGCGAGCAGGATAGTAGAGGTGGAGGTTTTAGCTCCAGGGTCAGCACCAGCATCCCAAGTTCCCTCTCGAGCTCCTTCCAGGGCCGTCTCGACCCCGCCAGTGCTGAGGAAACGGTACACCCGTAGAGCAGAACGGCATGCCTGGGTATCAGAGGGGGCCTACACCTTCTTCTCAAACTCCTGTTTCAGGTACAGAGGAGGAGTGCACTGGGAGCAGGTGGAGAAACTGGGTCAAAGTACACAAGGAAGAACGCCAGGGTTCCGTGAGCGTACACATCCTTCGCTTTTACTGAGGCTAAATTCAGATAGTATACTTTTCTTTCTTTTTCTACCATGTAATGATAGGGCATATGGAGTTGGAGTACTATGGTGGTATGCCTCTCTGAATTCAGTCACAGACACACTGTACAGAGAGTAGTTAGAAGAGTTAGACGTTACTATGAAGAGTCATGGGATGGATCGCCCCCAAGTGGTTGAAAGCTTAATAAAATCGTCTTCACAGAAAACAGCACCCCAATATTAATTTTGTCAAATAGACATGAAATGCCATTCACAATTCATTTTACTTTTGTGTGAATTTTAACAAGACAAGTCTTGCACTTGCATCATTTTAAGCATCAGGATGTGTTGAGTTGTGAAAATTGGAAAGGTTGGAAAAAATATTTTATGTTCTTTAGAAGAAAATAAAGCAAAGACTAGAGCTGTTAGAGCTAATAAAATAATACACTGTGATTTAAAAGTTATGGTTCAGTAAGATTTATTTATTTATTTATGTGAATGTTGAAAGGTTTATTTGTTTAATCTAGGATGCATCAAATAGTATGACAGTAAAGACATTTATAATGTAACAGAAGTTTCATAAAATAAATGTTATTTTCAACTTTCTATTCATTAAAGAATCCTGAAAAAAAAGATAACAAATTTTATTTTACATTTTTATTATTTTCATTTTAATTTTGGAATAGACTTTAGTGAACCTGAATATCTATATATTTTTTTTTTCTCCAGATAATACATAGTAAATGTTTAAAATAATAAATAATTGCTTGGTTGTGACAGGTTTGTTTTCTACTGATGGGCACAATCCCATGTAGGACCCCTCCCATTCATCCGAAGTACGGCCCAATAGACAAGTACCAGTCTTTACCAAAGGCTGCACGGCAAAGCCCATCAACTGCTCCCCATCAGTTGCCCAGTGAATACAAATATTCCCATGACCGGCTTAATCACTTCCAGATGACCCACAGCCACATCCAGCGACCCTCGACGCATGACAACACCGTGTGGCAGCTCTACGAATGGCAACAGCGACAGCAATATCGCCACGGTAGCCCCACCGCCCCCGTGTACACTCCCGCTCCAGACTACTCCACAGCCGTATCCTCCACCAGAGTCAACTCTGACATTGCTCGCTCTATTTCCGTGCCTCCAACCCTGGCTGACATCCCTCCACCCGGGCCTCCTGGGCCCAGACTGCTGTCTCCACGCAGAGTCCACACACCTGCAGAACGCGTTACAGTCAAACCCCTGGAGGACAGGCCCACCATGGAGGTGCCACCGTCAAACTCTCCTCACCGTCTGCGCTCCTATAAGGTCAGTAGGTGACATGAACAACCACTCTGCTTATCCATAACATCCCAATCCACAGTAGTAGTATTTACAAGAAAATCTGTGGGATTATGAAAGATTTTGAGGTTAAAAAAAGTCTCTTATGCTCACCAAGGCTGTATTTGATTTTCAAACATACAGTAAGATCAGTAATATTGCTAATTATTACAATTTAAATACTTTTTTTTAATACCTATTAAAATATAATTTATTTCTGTGATGGCAAAGCTGAATTTTCAGCAGCCACTCAGTGTCACATGATCCTTCGGGAATCATTCTAATTAGCTGATTTGGTGATTAAGAAACATTTCAATGTTAAAAACAGTTGATTCATTTTGTATGGAAAAAAAAAAATATTTAATATTAATTTAATGCATCCTGTTTAATAAAATTAGTATTTAATGTAAAAAAAAAAAAAAAATGTCATCATGCATTATATGAACCTGACCTAAGCTTCTAAGCATTTGCAAGGAACAAAATGTCTGGCAGTAAGATTTAAAACTCTCCTTTAAAAAGGAGAAGTGGTCGAGTCTGAAAGAAGCCATGCATTAGACTAGAGACATCATGATGGATCTTAATACTGCTCAGAAACTCTTGATTAAATAACACCAGCCTTCAATGTTTTCAAACTGGCAGTATTAGTCCATCAACAGAGTTGTAATTCAGCATGAATTATCAGTAGTGTCTCTATAATGGAACCAGTACCAGACTCAGAAAAGTTACTTGAGTGGGAGGTATGATTCATTTTCTTTACTTAAAGTTCCTGTGTGTGTCCTTTTAAAAAACCTTTCATCTCAAGTTAGTTTTTACCCAGCAGGCAGACATCCAAATGATGACTTAAAACTTGGCTGAATCCATGGTGATTATTAAATCCAAATATGTTGTATTTCAAAAGTTTTAAATTATTAAAAGTATATTTTGGTGTGTACTGTCATTTTTACTTTTATGTACACTAACATTTACAAGTCTGGGTTCAGGAAGAATTTTTTGTTTAAACATATTTATACTTTCATTCAGCAAGAATGGATTAAAGGGATACTCCACCCCAAAATGAAAATTCTGTCATTAATCACTTACCCACATGTCGTTCCAAACCCGTAAAAGCTCCATTCGTCTTCGGAACACAATTTAAGATATTTTCGATTGAAAACCGGGAGGCGTGTGACTGTCCCATAGACTGCCAGGTAAATAACAGTGTCAAGGTCCATAAAAGGTATGAAAGTCATCATCAGAATACTCCATCTGCCATCAGACGTGCTATCTGGGTTATATATATTTGTTTTCTTTAAACTTACTTTCTTAAAAAAGTGTTCCCGTCGCTTCATATAACCCATCATTTACACGTCTAATGGCAGATGGAGTATTCTGAAGACGACTTTCTTACCTTTTATGGACCTTGACACTGTTATTTACTTGGCAGTCTGTGGGACAGTCACAGGCCTCACGGTTTTGATCCATAATATCTTTAATTGTGTTTTGAAGACGAACGGAGCTTGTACGTGTTTGGAACGACATGGGGGTAAGTGATTAATGATAAAATTTTCATTTTGTATCCCTTTAAGTTGATCAAAAGTGTCAGTAAAGACATTTATAATGTTACAAAAGGTTTCTATTTTAAAATAAATTCTGTTATAAAAAACACCCTAATAAAAAAATAATCATGCAAAAATTTATCATGATTTCCCCAGAAATAATTTTTCCATAACCGAAAAAAAGGTTGCTGAAAATTCAGCATTGCCACCACAAAAATAAATAACACTTAAACATAAAACTGGAGTAATGGCTGCTGAAAATTCAGAATTGCCACCACAGGAATAAATTACATTTTAAAATGTATCAAAATAGATAAGTTATTTTAAATTCTAGTAATAATTACTTTTTTTACTGTATTTTTTTTAATAAATAAATGCAGATAGTGTTATTATAGTGTTGCATGTTGACGAGCACATACTGAAAGACATATTGCTTATGTCTGTTTTTTGATTTAGTATATTTAAAATGCATTCATCTCTTTTCTTTTTATTTTATCCTGCTGCATCAGCCACAATAGAGAGACGCTCAATGCCTCCATCCGGCTATAATAACACATACAGTCAGTACACCCAGCCTGCATGGAAAAACGGTAAGTTTTCTTTCTGGAAAAAATATTTAGCGATTACAAATAGTTTGAAATGAGATTTGAAGGTTTACTTTGTCTCTTTTGTGCTGCTTTAAGATATCAGCAAAGTGGCATAAAATGACACCCAAAAAACCTCTGCTGGTGGAGCCAGTCCTCTTTTCATGGCTCTTATGGGCGCTCATGTAAATAATCTGATCACATAACTCTCTCTCTGCCCTGATTGTACCCTCACAACCTATGGTCCAGCCGGAGGAGCTCACCCTTCTCCTCATCCAGTTACGGAGACACCAGGCCATGATGGCAGGTGTGCGCAACAATGCGCTGGCCCACCTCCAGCAGTTGTCTCGGGTGAAGGTCAGGGCTCGGCCTGCCCAGCTAGCGTGCCTCTGCTGCTGTTATTTACCCCGCCTGGCTCTCTGTAGCTCCGTTGGCTTTGTTACATGATGCTTCTTTGTATTGCCGCATGGCATGTCATGCTTAGGGGATGTATTTAGATGTCCCACCATTGGCATGAATTTCATATGTAACTGGTCTGAGACAGTATGCATACTACATGAGTATGCTTCGCTGTTGCTCCAAACATCATAAATGCAAAGATCAAAATTGTTTGCATGCATAAAGTAGTAGGTGTACGCTGGAGTCTGTGCAAACCTTATCTGAAGTTCTGGTTTGATCTGGTTGCAGGATATGTGTAGATAATTTCAGGAGTAACGTCATAATAAACATGCTTTGTTATTGGTAGTAATAATATGTTGCTCTAAGCGTAATTTGCTTTGTACTGAATGCTTTGGCATCAAGGACTGTGGTAAAGTTAAACAAATATTCGGTAACACTTTACAATACGGTCTCATTTTTAACTAACATGAACTAACAATGGGCAATATATTTTTGCAGCATTTATTAACCTTTTGAAATGTTATTTCATAAAAATGTTCATGTTAGTTCACAATGCTTTAACAGATACAACAATTGATCATTAGTAAATGTTGAGATTAACATTAATAAATGCTATAGAAGTATTGTTGATTGTTATCTAATGTGATTAACTAATGTTAACAAATGAAACCTTATTGTTAAAAATATTACCAAATATTATTTTGTTTCTAACCTAATATCAAAGTAACACAATCAGAAAAAAACATTTTCTTAATCTATACTTTTGTTTTGATTTTTTCCTGTAAACATCCCTAAACAAACATAAATTTACTTGAGAAGCAAAATTACATATTACTATATATTAAGACTTATTTTTGCTTTATGCTTAGGTTAAAGCTTAAAACCTTTTTTTTTTTAGGTTTTGATGCTTAAAACAAAACACTAATTGCTGCCAAAGGGGGAAAAAAAATGTTTTTTAGGAATATAAAAGTGTATTCTCTTACTACTGTAGCTTACAAGACATAGCTTCTCAAGTAAAATTTACAAACTACTGTTCAAAAGGTATGGGCTTCAGGGCGACTTATGAAGAAATGTATTGATCAAAAGTGAGAGTAAAGACATTTATAATGTTATAGCTTTTTAAAAAATAATCGATCAATCACAGAATCAGCATATGAAAATGATTTCTGAAGGATCATGTGTCACTAAAGATTGTAGTAATGATGCTGAAAATTCAGCTTTTAACATCACAGGAATAAATTACATTTTCAAATATATTAAAATAGAAAAAGGTTTTTTAAATTGAAACAATGTTTCACAATATTACTGTTTTTAATGTGTTTTTTGATCAAATAAATGAAGCCTTGATGGGCATAAGAGACATCTTTTAAAAAAAATCTTAAAATCTTAAAAAAAAAAACTTTTGAGCGGTAGTGTCTATAAGCTGTAACTTGCATGTAAATGCGAACAGTGTTCAACAATAATGAGTGTGATATGTGTAGTATGTCCCAAAGTTGGCGTAATAGGTGCATAGCCAGCTATTGCTTTAATGCTAGTGCGGTGTTTTTGTTAGCCTAAAGTGTGTGGTGGATAAATGAAACAACTGATTAGTGTTAATTAAAGAGTAGAAGAGTGTCAATTGAAATATTTCCCTTGTACTTACAGGCTGATGACACATACATGCACTTGAAGAAGGACCTGGAATATTTAGATCTGAAGGTGGGACCTCTCCATTTCTGTCTCTCTATTCCTGTCTTACCTTCTGTATTAACACACTAACACAGCACAGAAACCTCACTTGAGGCAAGGAATCAAGAATTGGCTTTATTTCAGAAACTGTTTTGATATTTAGTAAATGCTAACTTTGTGGCATAATCAGGAATTACATGGTTTTAGGATGGTAATGGTAATAGTAATGATCCAGGCTCAAGGCTGGGTCCTCCTTTGACCTGTACACTGTCTATCTCCATTTGCCACAGATTGAAAAGTTTTAGAGCCATTGATCCTCATGGTTCACAGTGTGTTACAAACCTGCACTGCGGGGGGTTTGAGACCACTCTGGAACGTAAGCACTGTCAGCATCCAGAGTGTCCACGTTCCCATTGCTTTACACGGTGCACATAGCTTTGTGTTGGCACAAGCCTGGCACCTGCACGCCTATCCTCCCTGCCTTTTGTGAGTGATATGTTGTGCTGTGGGTATGTGTGAGACGGCAGGTCTGGATGGGACGGGCAAGCTCAGTGCATGTGCAGGGAATGACCCAGATTTAGCCAGCTGATTCGCCAATGCATTCTTTTTCTTTCTTTATCAAGCTATTTATCTCATAAGGTCCATCAGTATGATATCTAGTAATCGGTCTTATTCGGTAGAGTATTCCTCTGAAACTTCCCTTATGACCTCCAGTATCAGCGTTGGGGAAAATACTTCTTAAATTCCTCTTGAAACAATTATTTAGAAAACTTACTAGCTTCACTAAAAGCTGCTAACAAAAAGTAGCTAACTGCATCGAAGGGGGCAGATATGATTTCTTAAAAAAAAAAACAAGAGTTCAAACAAAATCAATTAGTAATATAATATTAATACATGATATAAACTAGGCTAACAGCATCCAACTTAATTTAGAAATAATACAACTAAACACTGTAATTTCTATACACTACCACTGAAAAGTTTGAGGTCAGTAAGATTAAAAAAATACTTTTATTCAGTAAGGATGCATTTAATTCATCAAAAGTGACAGTAAAAACATTTCTGTTTTAAATTAGTGCTGTTCTTTTGAACGTTCTATTAATCAAATAATCCTGAGAATTAAGATATTAAGGAGCACAACTGTTTTCAGCAGTGATAATAATAAGAAATCAGCGTATTAGAATGATTTATGAAACATCGTGTAAAATAGTGAAAATTCAGCTTTAAATATAAATTTCCGTTTTAAATTGTAAATGTATATTTTTAATAAATTGTAATAATATTTCACAATATTACTGTTTTTCTACATTTTGATCAAATAAATGCAGCTTTGGTGAGCAAAAGAAATTTCAAAGACAACTAAAAAGAATTATACTGACTTTTGTAAAGCAGCTTAAACTAAAATCTACAAAAACAACGTGCCAGAAACTTTTTATTGCTAAAATATATATTTTAATAATTACTACATATCACCTAAAGATAACTGCATATCACTACAAAAAGAAGACCTAAAATGCTGATTTAAATGATTTAAATATGTTTTTGATCCAGTTCATTTAAATGAATCTTCGGCATGATTTAAATAGGCTTTCCCAGCACTATTTGAAAGAGAAAAACATTCAAGCTTGGCTGCAAGGCTGTGTGTGAAATAATGCGCAAATAAAAAGTACAGGTAGCACTGTTTTGAAACTACCTAAGCTAAGTCATAGCTTTGCTTTTTTAGTTAGTTCCTCCCCTACATCGTCCAGTTCATCGTTGTCCAGAGCTTGGGTTTCTTTTATGAGTTGACCGTGCAGCATTTTCTGTGGAGCCTTTATTTTAGACATTGCATTTATGTCCCACAGCTGCATTCTGTTGGCATGAAGATCGTGAGACACCATCTTGCCATTGTGCTTCCAGAAAGCTTCAGCTCCTACATATGTGCATTAGAAATGAAGAATACTGTCTCACTGTGACTTTCAATACAGTGTCCATTGTATTGTGTTGGTCTTGCTTTGCTTGTGTTGAATAGATGTGTTTCTGTCTCTGGAGCTGTAAGACAAGGAGCCTTTATCTGTGAATTGTTTTATTAGGTGAGTGCGACAGAGACTCTGAAAGGACGGCGCCGGCAAAGCCAGTGAAGGTGGCAGAAAGTGATGTAGATGTGAGTATATAGGACAAATCAGTGCCCTAACCCAATTTCCTTGTCTGAACTGGTCCATAATGCTCTGTTTCCTACTGCAGGTGACACTCAGTCGGTTGTGTGAACAAGACAAAATACTGCAAGAGCTTGAGTTCAGACTCAGTGGACTTCAAGGATGATAAGGGTGATGGCACATTTTCCAAAGAAAAAAGCACGGTTGCTTTGATCCTTTGTCAGTGTTAATATCTTTGTTCTTTCTTCTAGGACAAGCTTGAGTCTGTTCTGGATGTGTCCCACCAGCAGATGGAGCAGTACAAGGATCAGCCAGCTCACGCTGAGAAGATCGCCTACCAGCAGCGACTCCTTCAAGAGGACCTGGTGCATATCCGAGCTGACATTTCTAGAGTGTCAACGGTGAGTATATTACGTGATGCAGACCTACAGTGCTTCCTATTAATGCATATTGATCTGAAAAATTGATACATTAGGGATTACAGGACATGAAGATTTAAAGTGCAGCAATTTTAGAAAAACAATTTCAGTGTGTAGTTTTGTTCTGTAATTTAACATTATAATAATATAATATAATATCCATTCTCCAAACCACTTGGGTCACAGCTAATATGATATGCTATAATATTCGTATGTTTGTATTGTTCAGGAGATGGAGAGAGCGTGGGTGGACTACAGCAGGTTGGAGCAGTCAGTGGAACAGCTGAAGGACGTCCTGCAGACTCAGATGAATCTCTGCACATCACCTCAGGTCTTTTTTTCTTAATTATTTTTTATAGTTTGCTATCATGTTTTTCTCTCGTCTTTTTGATCAGCTGCTTTATTATTATTTTTATTCATTTTGATATAAAATATGCAGTCACCTTTAGATAGAATCCATGTTATTTTAGTTTCATTGAAATACTATTATATGTTTTGTTCATATTTTAAAGTAGCTTTTAATTCAAAATTAATTTTATTTTACTTTCTTCTGTAGTTTTTTGTTTTTTAGTGCTGGGCAACAATTAATTGTGATTAATCGCATCCAACATAAAAGTTTTTGTTTACATAGTGTGTACTGTGTATATTTATTATGTATATATTAATACATAACATGCCTGTATATATTTATATATTGATAGATTATTTAAATATTAAATATATTTATATATAATATAAATTATATGAAATATAGATATATACATGTAAATACTGTATATGTATGTGTGTGTGTATTTAAATATACAAGATAAATATAATAAACACATATTATGTAAATGAAAACTATGTGTGTGTGTATTTAAATATACAAGATAAATATAATAAACACATATTATGTAAATGAAAACTATTATTTTGGATGCGATTAATCATTGCCTAGCACTATTTTTTTTTTTTAATTTTTTTTTTTTTTTTATTAGGTTTAGTTTATTTTGCTCAGTTTATTTTAGTACTTAAGTTTAAACTACATAAAAATTAGATTTCATTTAATGTTTATGGCCTGTTCACACCAAGAACTGTAACTATATCAACATCCACACCAAGGCACGCATGTTTATGATAACATTGTTTATCATAAACGTGCGCTGCAGTTATGTCATATGCCTCTTTAAATGCTCAATGGCTTTAAAGTTAGTGGATTTTTGATGGGCTGTCAATGCTTTAAAAAAAAGAAAAAAAGTGCCACTAGTGTTATTAGTTGTCTTTTACATTTAAATAGATTTTTAAAACTATATTTTTATCTAAGTGTATAGGTCATAGGTAAGATTTCATTTACCTTTTTCAAAACCTTGGCAGATTAAAACTAAACTTTTTTTTTCATTTTTTTTTTTAAATCTTTTTTTTTAAAGCTGTGATTTATGTTTATATGTACTTGTGGAATTTATCTGTGGTCATTGTTCTGTCTGTTTTATTGTTATGTTAAAATAAAATAAAGCATTAAGAAAAGCAAGAAAAAAAATCATATCGTTATCGTTACAGTTATCATCTTTGGTATGAACAGGCCTTTATTTTATTTCAAGTAATGAAAATGCTTTATATAGTTTAAGTAATAATAATCCTGACTAGAATAAAAATAGGATTTGAAGACTTTTGAATAGGTGTGTTTTTGTTCTCAGGAGAAAAATCAGTTGAGGAGGGAGCTCTGGAGGATAGAGGACGTGATGACTGGACTCAGCTCATCCAAAGAAACCTTCTAAAAATCACCATAGACTCAGTGAAGAACCCAGGTAAGAATGGACAAGTTAGATAGGGTTAATAAACCTACTACAGAGCATGTTCTTTTTAATATGTAACTCTTGCTTTTGTTTCCAGAGAGAAAACTTGTGCCTTCAGTGACAGAGTCAACAGTGCCTTCTCGGTGCATGACCCCGTCCACAGTCGAGGTGCGGTCACCCCGGCGCAGTCTTACCTCCAGTCCGTTACAATGAGGTTTTTGACAATGATGTGTTGTTTTTCAGCATCCTTACTCTATGCCCAGATGGGTATGTGTTACTTGACTGGTGCTATTCCTAAAATGATTGTATTGTAACTAATTAACAATGCCTGATGGTTTACTCAATTGTGTAATTTTGGTTTTTAGGAAGAGGATGATGCCTCCACCCAGACCACCTTTGCCCCTCCTCTATGATGAGGACACACCCCCTGTTGTCCCGCCCCTACCTAAAGAAACAAACCGGCCATCAGACACACTTCTGTCCGTGGCCTCAAACGACAAATCTGATGAGAGGAAAACGTGACAGAGAAAGCAGCTATGTGAATGGAGACTGCAGGGTAATAAACTCACTCGTGAAATTCATTGATATTGTCAAGTTTATTGTCATCAGTGTTGTTATTGTTAACTAAAACTATTAAAATAAAATTTGTTTAAGTATATGTATAGATGAAAAAAAACTTAAAAAATAGTAACTAAGTGAAATAAAATTACTAAAACAAAAACTGGAAGAAAAAAATTTAATAATGTAATGGCATTGGAAAAAGTTTTTTTTTAATAATTACCTTATACTTTATCACCATCCATGTGACAGTAATATTTTAGTCTTTGCATTGTGATTGCTTTGCAGTAAGGATTAAATAAAATGTTTGTGCTTTAGGTGGAACTGCGGTCCTACCTGAGTGAACCAGAGCTTCCTGGAACAGGAACAGATCAAGTGGACCCAGGCTACCTGACTCTTCAAAGAAGAGGTGAAATATTACTGCTTTTGATCATTCGGGTTATCTTTAAGACACATGATGCTTATAGGGGTAAAATGCCATTTAACAAGTTGTAATACCAGTCTACCTGAAAAAGATGAACCATTTTTGTGATCACTTAGGCCTGTCAGGCTCCTCTTCCAGAATAAACCAGTACGGTGTGACTTCCTATTCACTGAGAGGAGATTCAGCATTATCGACAACAGTGAGCACCTGATTACTGTAGAACTGATACTTAATTTAATTATTTATTCATATTTAAATATATTTATAATTTATTATATTTAATACAAAAATTAATGTAGAATATTTAATGTAGACAGACTGACAGACACAGACAGACAGACAGACAGACAGACAGATAGAAAGACAGACAGACAGACACAGACAGACAGACAGACAGACACAGACAGATAGACAGACAGAGAGATAGAAAGACAGACAGACAGACACAGACAGATAGACACAGACAGACAGACAGACATACAGATAGATAGATAGATGGACACAGACAGACAGACAGACACAGACAGACAGACAGATAGGGAGACAGACAGATAGACAGACACAGACAGACAGACAGACACAGACAGAAAGGCAGACACAGACAGACAGACAGACAGACAGACAGACACAGACAGACAGACAGACACACAGATAGATAGACAGACAGACAGACAGACAGATAGAAAGACAGAGAGACACAGACATACAGACAGACAGACAGACAGACAGACAGACACAGACAGACGACAAAACAGACAGACAGGGACACAGACAGATAGACACAGACAGACAGACAGATAGATAGACAGACACAGACAGACAGACAGACAGACAGATAGGGAGACAGACAGATAGACAGACACAGACAGACAGACACACAGACAGACAGACAGATAGAAAGACAGAGAGACACAGACATACAGACAGACAGACACAGACAGACAGACAGACAGACAGACAGATAGACACAGACAGACAGACAGACAAACAAACAAACAGAGAGACAGATAGATAGACAGACAAACAGACAGACACATACAGACAGACAGACACAGACATACAGACAGACAGACAGACAAACAAACAAACAAACAAACAAACCAGCAGAGAGACAGATAGATAGACAGACAGACACAGACACAGACAAAAAGACAGACACAGACAGACAGACAGACAGACAGAAAGACAGATAGATAGACAGACACAGACAGACAGACACAGACAGACAGACAGATAGATAGACAGACAGACAGATAGAAAGACAGACAGACAGACACAGACAGACAGACAGACAGACAAACAAACAGAGACAGACAGACAGACAGACAGATAGATAGATAGATAGATAGATAGATAGATAGATAGATAGATAGACAGACAGACAGACAGATAGACAGACACAGACAGACAGACGGATGATAGATAGATAGATAGATAGATAGATAGATAGATAGATAGATAGATAGATAGATAGATAGATAGATAGATAGATAGATAGATAGATAGATAGATAGAACATTGTAACAGTTGTCCTCGTGCATTGTGGAAATAAAAAAATTTAAAAAATAAATAAAAAGCTAGAAAAAGCTTCTACATGTAAAATGTTCAATCTTTATCTTGTGACATGTAGGAGAGACCAAAGAGTGCCTTGGAGCGGCTGTGTTTGGGAGAGTATCAGCCTGATCACCTGCCGCAGAGAGGGAGGATGAGTGTGGAGGAGCAGCTGGAGAGAATGAAAAGGCACCAGAGAGCTCTAGTGCGCGAGCGCAAACGTAACATGAGTCAGGGTGAGCGACATCCCGAGATCCCACACCCCCACACTACACACAAGCACCTGCCCACCATCAGTACGTTACTCCCTCCCCAATAATAAGCACAGGGACCTTCGCTACGGCCCTCCCCGATAAGGCCACAAAACACAAAGCTAACATGCTAACACACTTTTTGCCCCATGAACAGCTCAGCTTTACATTAACAAGCCATGGGTGGGAAAGGTCCGTGCTGTGGGTGTGTTTTTAGGGATTCTCCCAGAATGTGGACAGACGCATGAAGTTTGTTACGGTCCTGCAATGGACTCCTGGCTTCTCCTGCACAGACCGTGAATATATTTGAATGTGAAGGAAAAAACGGATAACATCATCCCTGACTGCCTTTCTGATCTCTCACAATGGAGTTGAAACATTTTTTTTTTATGCTTGTTTTCTCAAATGTTAATTCACTAAATTATTTATTATAATCTAAATATATTTTCTGAAATAATTTGTAAAGCTATATTTTGTATGAACATAATATGGTGGGAATTATTGACCCTGTTGCCTCGTATTAACCACAAATTAATTCTTGTTGGTAATTAACTGGGTATGAAGGGAATTCTGTGTGCAATCATTCTTAATCATCATCTCCTATAGAAGAATAAATCAGTGAAGTGCCTCTTCATTCTAACCCGAACATCAGTGTCAGAAAATCCTGCTTCAGCTCAAACACTCTGAGAATGATTTCAAATTAAACTATGGAGTGCAACAGTCCCATCCACTTGGTTTTCAGGGGCTTTGGTTCCAGAAGTAGTTTAACCATTCATTTTTTTCCCATAGGGATTCCCATTATTTTACAGTTAGGCCATGTTATATGAACCAAACCAACCAACTTTAAAGTGAATTACAGCATTACAAACTACAAACTTCTTTGCAGAATCGTGAAAAATAAAGTTTTTCCCCAGAAAATTGTTTCAAAATATGTTGAAATAAATGTCTTCAACAACCTTAACAACCCTGTAGCTCACAGTAGGTCTATCTTCAACAGTTTATAGGTTATTGTTAAAAATCATGTATGTGATTTTTACTTTGGAACCAGACTGTTGCACTCTATTGCTCATATAATGTGGCCATGAGAGCTTGCACTCATTTAGTAAATTGCTTTGTTTGCAAATTGCTAATGGTAGGAAATAACCATTTGAGTAGGACCATTATGTCTTGATTAGCAAGTATTATTGCTGAGTCGGTGGCTCAAAAAGAGTGTTTGGCCCAATCAAACACTTAGCCACCTTTTTAAATTTACTGGCAATCAGAGTAATCAGCAGGAACTGCCTGATATTTGGGTTTTCTTTGCTGCAAAATCGCCTTTGTTTTTTTGTGTTTTTTTTTTATTATGCTGCACTCAAAGGTGTTTCTGCTGCTCACGCTGTTGCTCTAAAGTCTTTCACTGACTCAGTTAATGAATGCTTACATCAATGTTGAGGATTGCATTTTGGGAAACCACATTTCCAATTCACGCACTTAATTCAACTGGAAAACCCATGCAATAATCAGTTCACATTGTTTTTTAGAGAGTCACGCTGGAAATTGCCCCATTGTCTTGATTCCTGGGGACAGTTGACACCACTCAAGATGTAAATTATGAACAGTCTTTATCAGATAGTTATAACTGCTATCAGCTTTATGTCTAAAAAAGAGGATGAGAAAGAAATGGCCAATGGTTTTCATATTACAGCAGTTAAAAACTACAATACTCACAGTTTAGTTTGAGTTATCTTAGTAAAATATCTATTCAGTCTACTAGCACCAATTCCAGTTTGGCTCACTCAGTGAAAATTGAAACTCACTTCTCTATTAATCATGGTGATGTTTTATTGTTGTTTCTCTAACAGCTGCCGATGAGAGGGGTGTAACATTTTTCTAACCCTAGTTTCAAACTGACAAACTTGACATCATTATCAACTGATACAGACTTTTTCCTCTTAAACCGTTAAAAATCCCACACACATGAACATCTTTGTATCTCTGTAGATTATTTTGGCAAAAAAAAGACCCCATGAATTAAAATTGTTTGTTCTGTTTTAGCTTCGATCTGTATGCCGGTGTGCGCTTAAATTTAACTTTAAGCCCAAATGTACAATTTATAGGCTTTCACTTCTTGGAAAACAGACCAAAAAAATTTAATGATTTTTTTATCAACAACAAGCACCAAAAAAATCTTTATAGAGTGATAATGTTCCTCAAACCACTGTACCACTCTGTACTGTACCCACTCTGACTAGCAATAGCAAGAAGAAAATCAAGTTCACAAGGGATGAGCTCTTTAATATGCCCTAGTGCATATTGTAATGAGGAAATACTGTACACTTCCATTCAAAAGTTAAGGCAAGATTTAATTCATTTATTTTTTTTAATTAAGTCTCTAATGCTCACCAAGGCTGCATTTATTTGATCAAAATACAGTAATATTGTGAAATATTAGTACAATTTAAAATAATATTATAATTATATTATAATATAATTCAAAATGATTAATTTATTCCTGTGATGGGAAAATTCAGTGGCCATTACTCATTTGTAACATATAAATGTCTTTACTGTCACTTTTGATTCAGTTGAATGTGTCCTTGCTAAATAAAAGTATTAAAAATTTCTTTAAAAAAAATAAACAAAATTCACTGACCTGAAATTTTAGGAAGAGTAGTACCATCAACTGCAGGACAAAAAACTGCACTGGTCAAGGGACATTTCATGGGGGTCTTTAACCACACCAGCATCTTCATCGCTCGTTGGAACATGTTTGTCAGTAGGCAGTGATGTTGTATGTTTGTATAGAGTCATGAACTGTTTCTATCCGTGATATAAAAAGAACCATAATTAAATAACAAACAAAACTTGATAGCAAACTAGCTGTATTGAGACAAATATGATATTGTCAGTACATCAATGTCTGAACTCCAGTCACCATCTTATTTTCTTCATTTTTCTAATGTTGAAGTTTGCACTAAAGGCACAAATAAAATTTAGAATTCTTTAATTAATTTTTTATTCATTGCAGTGTGAATGTATCTTTGACAACCTGAGTTATAGAGTGTATAAGTGGGTAAAATGAAATGGATGGTTTTGCATGGTTGTTTAATTGTTCAAGTGATTTAAGCTGTTATGCATGTATAGATGTGGTTCAACTACATAATTCTACAGCGCACGATTTTATTTGCATAATTTGGTGATGGGGATGGGTGATTTGTAAGTAGTGGCACATTTCCTAAAAATGCTCTGTATGTAATTGTCTTTTTTTTCCCACTCTCATCATTTTCTGTCTTTCTCACCGATGTGTCAACAAAACCAGGTTTAAATTTAAAGAAGGTAGTTTTATCCAAAAAGGGGGAAAAATTGCTGAAAATTTACTCACCACCGGTCAGGCCATCCAAGAATATCGTTGAGTAATGTTACATCTTTTCAAATCTATTACATCACTTACTCACCAATGCAGTGAATGGTTGCCGTCAGAATCAACGAGTCCAAACAGCTGATAAAAAACATCACAATAATCCACAAGTAATCCGCACGACTCCAATCAATTCATCAGTCCATCAGTTATCGTCTTGTTGAAGAGGGGGGGAAAAAGCAGCGTGTTTGTAATAAACAAATGCACTTGGAAATTTTTTACTTCAAGCTGTTGCTTCTGAGTCCTATATCTGAAATATTGCTTTCTCCAGTGAAAAACTCATCTTGCCGGAAATAGAAAGAGAAATATGCACAGATAAGCACTGGTTTAACGGAAAACAGATTGTAAACAAATATGTTGGTTGATTTTGGATGTGAGAGAGAACAACGGAATGAATTCCTTCATTGGAGGACTCATTATTATGGATTTTAAACTGCTATTTTGATCCGAAGTGAGAGTTTAAAGTTAAAACGCCTTAATGCTGGACATTTATTCTTACAAAACATGCTTTTTGCTTGACCAAGATGTTAATTTATGGACTGGACTTGTGGATTGATGGTTTTTATCAGCTGTTTGAACGCTCTTGCTGACAGGCACCCATTCACTGCAGAGGATCCATTGGTGAGCACCGTGAGTATATGATACAATCTTGGATGAGGTACAATTTGCAGACTAATTTTCAATTTTGGGGGGTGGACTATTCCTTTCAAGTGTGCAGGGAGATAAACGTTACACAACAACCATTAAAACGACTGCCAGTAAGGACTTGTTGACTGATCATTTGATTTTTCCACAAGCTGTTAACCTAACAGATATTGTCAAATAGCTTGTTTGGACCAGTTAGATCTGCCACAATATATTAAGTTTCACCAATTAAATTATTCAGCTCCTTTATTCATCTGCTTTTTATTTGACAAAGAGATATTGTGTGTCCAACCCATATGAGGTTTTATATACAGGATCCAAGGCGACATCTCCAGGGGTGGTATTAGACGATGATGTGTGAGCATATAAAGCTGTATATATTGTTAGTCGTTCGCCCTCATTGACGATGGGAAAAAAAAATTGATTTGCAGCAACCAGAACAGGCCTTACCTGCTGGAATCAACAGGCTGTCTGGGCAACTTATCAGATGTAATGGACTGCACTGTTGAGGCCCCTAACGGCCAGTGAAACATACAAGGAGCTGGAAAAGCGCTGGGAGCCGGCGAGTGTCTGTGGACATTTGGTGTGTCGACTTCTTACTGGAAGAGGTATAGTCAAATTATAGTGACATTGTGCCGACATATCAAAATCACCTGATTCGCAATCCTTCCCAGTTGGGTTTTAAACCCTGTAGACAGCCTGAAGTGTATTGAAATAATATTCGCAACCAAGAAAAAAAATTTATTGTTTGTGTAATTAAATATCATCTTCCTGAGATATATAATTGGGGAGACAAGTAGAGTTACGATATTTACATGCATTTTAAGTCTTCCACTATGCTGTTATAGGTATTTACATTATAAGCCATTGAGAATTTCATTAATAAAAAAAAAAATTCATAAAGAATAAACATGATGTATGGCTATTTAAATAAAAGCTAAGTCTGTTTCCTATCCAGGTAAGTGTTATCTTGAATAGTGATTACACAATATGAAAAGTTATTCTTACATTTACTTTATAAAAAATCAGTTAGAGTTCCAGCACAACAAACACATGTACCACAACCTGAACTCTAGTTTTTTGCTCAAAACATATACTGTAAACTATCAATCAGACGACCAAAGGTATGTAGTAGATTTATAGGCATAACAGCATTTTCAGCAAAGTTTTGAATACATAAGTAACTTAGAGGGTCTTATTACCATTTAAATAATTAAATATCACGTATGATACAGCTGGCTTTTAAGGTAAAGTTAATTGTAAGTATTACGTTGCAGTGCTTGGTTTGTAATTATTTTGAGACAAGGTACTAACTCAAGTGTATTGTGGGGATTCCTCTGTTTCAGCTGTCTACGCCACAGAAGGTGTCCCATCCCAGAGCGAGCTCATGGATGTGGAGTCAGAAGAAGAACTGGATGTCCGCGAGAGAGAAGGAGACTGTTATCAGCACCATAGCAAAGATGAAAAAGGCCTACTGTTCTAAGCTCGAGGGTATGGGCCGGGAAAATACAGACTTAAGCAGATGTAAATGATGCATTTGTATGTATTTGGAGAGTGCTGAGTCTTGGTGTGTGGGTGGCTGGTTTTAGTGTGAGGTCCCCATGGAGGCAGAGCAGATAGTTTTGGAGGAGCTGGAATAAAGAGCTGCAGCAGCAGGGAGAGGATCACGAGGTTCATCGCGCTCTCGCCACAGAGGAAAGCACCAAGCCACCGGGAGACATTATCCAGCATCTCTGGAAATATTATTGTTTTTTATCATACACAATGCCATCCTGATATTTATAAGTGAATTTTTATGTTTTGTTTTGCAGCCAAAGCCATGTCTGAGTGCTAAAAAGTGGAGAAGCTTTCTTGGAAACCCAAAGATCATTTTGTGTGTGTGTGTGTGTGTTTTTCAGGTTCTCTGATGTTTATAACTTTTTATATGTGAGATTGGTTTTATTAATTTGACTGGTGAGCACTTTGAAAGTTAAACTTTCAGTTACACTTTGACATAGTTGACAGAAACTCTGTTTAATTTAGCAGTGACGTTATTTTTATCACCATGTAATAGTGATTCAACTTTGAAGTGTTGTGTATTAGTATAACAATATGCCATTTTATTTCAATTGATTTCATTTCAGAAAAACTGTCATCTTAACAGTATTGATTAATCATTAAAAAGTCATCATTGGCATATGCAGACTGACAATAGGCCTTAGAATATAAGTTATTTCCTGTCTATTAACACATAATAAGAGGTTAGGTATACCATTATTCATTTGTTATATTGCCTTTTCATATCCGTTTGTAGAACAAACTTTTTCGTTTTATAAGTCTTGACTCTTTACTTCTATATTTTCACACACTAAAAGTGACACTGTCTGCAAATTCCGGTACCCGTCCTCAGTTTCCGTGAGATAGTCTTCAGTAGTTCAGTGAAAGACTGTCACTCTGCTTCACCGACACCCGCCAATTTATTTGAAATTCATAAGGGTGAGTACTGTTAGACTGAGACCGGAGCGTGACGTCTTGTAATGAAACTATGCCTTTTTGATTCTGTAGAGAAGCAAAAACCGTTCTCAAACAAGACCAGGGGCAAGTCCAAATAACCCTGTGACAACAGACAGTAATTTAATCATTTAAAATCGACAAACCAACAATTTTCCAAATTTTAACAGAAATGCAACTAAATGATGCCTCTCACTCTCCAGTAGTATTCTCCGACCCTCTTCTCTATCTACTCTGGGAACAAATTTTAGGAGAGTACAACGTAGAATAGCCAACAAACGCCAATTTATGTGGATTTATTAACAAATGCCATGGGTTTAAAGTTCTTTTTCTTGTCCTCCTTTTGAGGAAGTCCTGTGTGTGTGACCTGTTTTCTTGAGCTCTGTGTTGGATGAAGGCGTTTCCCTCCTCCTCGCACTCGTGTGTGTTCTGAAATGGTTGTAGAGGGGCCCTTCAGAAATTCTGAACTTAGGGGACCTTCTCGGAACACCACGACCAGCGCCTCGCACCTCTCGGCAGGGCGGGTCGGGCTGTGAAGAGGAAGAAACAGCAGGTTCCACCAAACCAAAATCCACAACAGACTCGGGTGTTCATTACAGTATAATCTCAGTCATAGGCAAAGCTTACCCAGGACGTCATTTCAACAATACGCTATCCCGCATCACGCTGATCAAACACTTCATGGCCAACCTGCAGCGCTTGTAATAGGGAGCTATGACCCTCACTCAGACCCCAGCCCACGGTGTCTCCTGTTCCTCAATGATAACCTAACTTCCCATCAGAAGACCCCTGAGGATACTGGTGCCTCGAGCTCATGCATTAAATCATTCACGATCCTCTGCACCTCTACAGACACAACGATCCAACATATACCACCCTCTGCAATTACACAGAGTACAACTCCAGGCTATCAGTATTTGCCCATGATTCACAATGTAGGCGGATACAGCAGCATTGATAGTACTTGCACAATTTTACCTAGAATATTAAAATGTCTGGTTTATGAGAGTATATCGTTAAAGATAAGACAGTGGATTAAAGGTGCTCATGTATATTTTAACCAAGTGTAGATTTGCAATTGTGACCTTGTTCCTATGTGCTCAAAAGGTAAATGACAGGATATTACCAGTGGTTGCGCTTTAAAGGTCAGAGCAATAGTTACCTGACTGGTGATCACTGTACGGAACAAAATATGTGGCGTACATGAGTGTCATCTGATCTTGAGTAAAATCCCATCTCCACACAAACCGGGGGTTTTTGGACAGTGTCCTCATTCAACACAAGTAGGGAGGTTGCTGGCTCAGCAACCCCTTCACTCTCGAGCCCTTAGAGACTCACCGCTGCGGAAAATGGGACGTCCCACTTGTGATCGCCCGAAATAAACAAGACGTCCAGTGTGCTCTTTCTGTTCCTGTCAGGACATGAAAACATAATAATATCAAGCAAGAAATGTGTGAAAATGGGGGTTAAATGTTCAGAACATTAGCATAATTGTCCCTGAACATCACAACAAATTAGTATTAATAGACTCAGAAAAGCACTTGCTAACCCAGGTTCCTGCTCCCATCAGCCTACAAACAAGCACCTTCTGCTTCCGTTCCGTCGGTCCATAAATTTTGCTGATCCCCATTGTATAGTCTCTAGTCCTGCCAGTAAAGGTCGACAGAGATTCAGTTCAGTCAATTAGCTTCCGTTCAGGCCCATATATATGTGGTATATCTATATCTTCATATATCTATCCGCACCTCCATTTCCCATATAAACTA